>NC_062968.1:41859-261120 GCF_023119035.1 Salvia hispanica
ATACATCATCATGTTGGCTGATACGTTATTAATGTTTGTATTCGGTACACTAATTGGTTTAGTATACCAAATCCATCTATTTAATAATAGTAAGCATGTGGACATGAATTTGTCTTTTTTATCGTATAGGGAAACTAATTAGAATGATAAAAAATGAACCTTATTAATCAATGAATCGATGACATGAAAAAGGGATATGCTATTTTTTCTGTTTAAGTACAGGTGTACGAATGATAATAATTTATCTACCTAAACCATATGATTTGGTTAATCACATGGCTTATGTTTGTAATTATTGCATAGTCGGTTGTACTACTACATAAAAATATAGTACTAACTATAGTATATATTTGATACAAATGTTGTTGTCATGTGAGGCGAATAATTGAAACGAAACGAATCAATACTCTACAAAATAAAATTCTAATACTAAATTATTAACGTTTACTTCTTGTTGATAAATTTATTAATAGTTACCCAGTTGATTCTTGGGTTCTATCCAAGCACTAACTTCATTCCACTCATCATTCATTCGTTTGATGAGAAGGGGAATTCGGGGCACCAACCTCGAGTCCAAGTGCTAAGTCTCCAGAGTCCAGAATAAGCGTTTCTTCTCACGCTCCCAGTTGGGGTTGAAACTCTTGAAAAGTGATTTTATTTCTTATGTCCCAAACGATCCACGTAATCACGCAATCACATAGAACACCGTTGTCCAAAACTTCTTATCTAATTTCTAGAATGGTGACCCTTTCCATGCTTCGAAGCATACAACTGGTTCTCTGTGGAGATCAATATCCCATCGCTTGCAACAGTGATACTACAAGCTACTCGACACCTTGCAACTAAACATAACATGCTCCATTGTTTTTGTCTCCATCTTGCAATAAACACACCGATCATCACCAATTCCACTCACACCAATTCTTGAAAGTCTATCGTCCTTGGTATCGATCATGAGTGGTACGGAAATAAATTGAGTAATATGTTCCTTCTCCAAGAAAAAAGTATTTCTAGTATTAAGTCTACCCTGTAGAATAACCCACAAAACAAGTTGTGCTCGGGATGAGGCAAGATTTCTCCAGGCAAGAAGTCCTTGATTGTGTTGAGAGCTCTCACTACAAAGTCGATGGTTTACCTACAAAATAAAATTAGAGACAGAAAAATATGAAGATTTGTCAAGTGACCAGATCCTCACATCCCTCATGTTTTTTCTCAGAACAGTGTGATTCGCGGCTAGTAGCATATCCTCAAGTACATCATCTTCCCATGCAAAGAGTTTCATTCTCCTAGACAATCTCTAATTCCACTCCCCATTGATCCGGGTCCCATTTCTTGGATGTAGTGTCCTTTTTGGGAGGACAAGGTAAAGACTCTAAAGAGTCTTGGAAGACACTCATCCCCAACCCAACACTCCATCCAGAATCTCGTTTGGGCTCGATTTCCCACTCTGTGGATCCCTTTCCTCATCATCTCTTGAGTTTCATTGTTAAGCCCTTTGGTACTTGTGATTTGTCCCAAAATGCTTCCTTGGATGTTTTCCTTCATTTTCAAAACTTATGTCTTATTATGATTAGATTTAACTATCTTCTTCCATAGTGGTTTCTGTTCATCGGCAAATCTCCATCACCATTTGAATAACAAAGCAACATTTCTAATTGATAAATCTCCGACCCCCAAGCCTCTATGCTCAACTGGTTATTGAATGACATCCCACGCAAAGATGTTTCCCCCCTTCTTTCCCTCCTTCTTGCCCCAAAAGAATCGTCTCTGCATTTGTATGATGTGTCCTGCTACTTTCATAAGCATCTGATAGAGGCTCAGGTAGTACATAGGAAGATTGATTAGAACCGATTTAATCAAGACCAATCAACCTACCTTCGATAGACACCTTGCTTTCCACAATGGTATTTTGGATGCAGTTGCTGAAATCTCACCTTTTGCATACCCAAGGATCCAATATCTTGTTTTATTAAAGGATGAAAAGATGAAACAAAATTGGGATGTAGAGAAAAAACTACTTATATGGAGGCTTGGTTGAATTATGGATTAAAGGATGGTATCCAAATTTTCCTTACTCGTCCGAGTAAATATGCAAAGACTTACCTAAAGCTAAAAGATGGTTGGGACACAAATGAAGTATACCTCATGAGTGTGGCTATACAACTTTGTCGAGGATGGTTGGTCCTTTGTTAGTGGTCTTATGGTTGTCGAGTGGTCTTCTTGGGCTTGCTTTTATGAGGTGGTGGTAGGTTGTGCATGGTTTGTCGATTTTGTAGTGTTTCTTTGTTTTTGGGGAGGCTTTGTTATTGTTCAAGCTTTTATACTCTTTTGCACACCATTTTTGAATGTTTGAGCCTTTCTTTTTATCAAAAAAAAAAAAAACATTTTGCTACAAAATGTTACACCAATTACTATTTTGTACTCCTCATTTTAGGTAAAAGCTAACGGCGTTTAAATATACATCACAAAATGTATTATGCATAGTGAAATTTTTTATAGAGTAAAGGCCAAATTTGGTCCTGGTCATTTTACGTTTTTTGTCCTAAACATTATCTTTTGGATTTTCTGGTCCTAAACATATGAAATTTGATCATTTTGGTCCTCCGTCAACATTTCCGTTAAAAACTAACGGTCAACGGGTTTAATCCCAATTTTGACCAAATTAAACTTTTAATTTTGATTTTTTACTCCCTAATTAGTTCCCTAATTATTTTTATCTCACACACGCAGTGAGAGCTTCAACGGCAGCTATGCGATTCTCCAAAGACGAAAAAAAGCTCAGCATGGCAGCGGCGGCGCTCGCGATTCTGAGATGGATCAGGACACTTTTTTCCCTCATCACGATGCTGCTCTCTCTTCTAATCTTCTCCGCTCCGATCCTCCTAATCGTCGCCGACGCGCTCCTCCCCTCCGCCTTCCTCTCCGCCGCCATCCCAATTACGACTTCCGCGACTCTCTAATTGACACCCCCCTCGTCTCAATCGTGCGCTCCGCCATCATCCTATGTAAGATTTCTCCGAAATTAGAGCTCCGATTATCCGATCTAGTTTTTAATTCGTCGAATTGCGAGGTGATGTGACGAAATTGGGGGAAATTTCAGGTGTTTACAGCTTCTGCGACGGGCCGGGGCTCCCATTTTTATTGGGTTTTTCAATTTTGGGATTCTTTCGATTTTAGAATTTGTGAATGGATGGAGAATTTGAAGTGATAAACATACCATCATACAAATCTGAAAGCATAAAATATATACTAAAAAATCATTACATAAATATATAAAATCAAATTTTGAAATCAACAAATTTCTAAAAATATATTGCTTAGTAAATTTGGCAAAAATTTCTCAATAAAATAAAATTACCAACTGATTGGAATCAATAAAATAGTTTATACTACTAATTAAGAATTAATCTGCATCGATCTTCTCTTCTATTCCAATATGCATTCATCTTACTTCTAATCTCTCCCAACCTTTTTTATCTGCTTGCCTCCTTTTCCGTTCATCATCTCCAGCACTTTCATCACCCTATGCCGATGTCATCTTCTCCATCATGTCGGATTGCCTCCAGCTATATTAGAACTTCAAACAGAAAATAACAAAACTCGCCTTTTATAACCCTACCATTTTGTCATGGAACACACACCAATGACAATTAATTTGTCATCGGGCTTGGCCATCTCATAAACGCGTACATATCTCACTTTGATGACCGATGGAGTATTGTTAGGCTATAAAATTCAATAAGGAAAGTGATATTCATACGGAAAACAATGTTTTGTTGGAGAAAATCCAACAATGGAAAGGGAAAAGCCAATGAAAAAGTGAGTAAGAAGGTAGCAAATTAGACATATTTATAGAGGGTTTAGGCTAATGAACTTATTTGGATTCACTAATAATTAGTTACGTTACAAAGTCTTGATAAGAATTAAGTTAGATTAAATAAATTTTCATGAATGGAATTATTGTGTAACACTTTATACATTGATACATACTATAATTTATACAATAATTATAATAAATTCACTTAATTTAAATTAGTGCCTAAAATCATACAACCTTCCATTACTACGGCAAAGTTAGTCAAACTATGACTCTAAGTTCATAACTTTGCATTTAATTGATAAGAAATTAATTATAAAACTATACAAATTCAAATTATTTCATATATATTTAAATTGGTCCATAATTTATAAATATTTTAAAGTAAAGATAAAACTTATAAATATTTTAAAAGGCGCCCTTTATGTATGTATAGATATATAGATATAGATTGCATGTGACAAAATGGAGTACTATTTGAGATGTAGTATAACAAATAGAATAATCCTAACATTTAAATGATTTAACAAAAAAACGACTGTACCCAACCCTAAACCCTCAACCTCAATTTCTCTTCTCCGCCAAAACCATTTCAACAGCCAAACCCAAAGCACTATCCACAATTTGGATTCAGTTTGAGATGCACCAGAGTGATGCAGAAGCTTTTACGCAGAACGCCCGCTGCTGCCCCAATTTCATTCGGCAATAACAACACTCCTCTCTCTCTACCCGTCTCCGCCTCCAGCTTTATCTCTCTACGGTTCACCGGCGCCTCCAGGAAAATGTCGTGTCTCGGCCAGCCGACAAATCCGTTTTCGTCCGCAGCGGTGCGTGGCCTCAAATTGACGAAATTGCGCCCCTGCAGCTGCGCCATCGACAACAGCAGCGCCAATGCGGCGCCGCTGAGGGCGTGGGTGGTATTGAAGGAGAGCACTAGGCATGGTGGATTGGGAGGCGGGTCCCACAGGGCGGCGTGGTTCGCAACCCTAGCCGGGAATCCGAGTACGGGCGGCGAATTCGCGGTTTCAGAGGAGAAGCGCTTGCAAAGGAGGAAGAATGGGGGCAGCGGCGCGGTGGTTCCGGGGAGCCCGGATTTGCTCACTATTCCTGGAGTCGGTCCAAGGAATTCGAGGAAGCTCGTGGAAAAAGGGTTTGAGGGTGTAGCTCAGCTCAAACAGCTATATAAAGATAAGGTATATTTCTGTTTTTGGCTTAAATTCAGGTCACTATTCAATTCAAGTTTTATTTTGGTTGGTTCACTCCATTATAGCAAAATGTGTTTTGAAGCCATTAAAGCTGTGTCACTTTGTTGTTTTCATTGTGCGTTTTGAGTATGGCAAAATATTTGAATAGCTGAATTATAAGTTGAGCTTTTGTAACATGCTCTTGTTATGGTGCAGTTTTTCGGTAAATCTAGTGAGAAGATGGTGGAGTTCTTACAGAGTTCGGTTGGGATCATACACAAGAACCATGCTGAGAGCATAACTATATTTATCAAGGAGAGTGTGGATGAAGAGCTCAAGGAAAGTATTAAGCCTAGTCAAAAGAATCGGATCACTTTATGTGTTGAAGGAAATATCAGTGTGGGAAAGACTACATTCTTGCAGAGAATAGCTAATGAAACCCTTGAGCTTAGAGATCTTGTGGAGATTGTTCCTGAACCAGTTGACAAGTGGCAGAATGTTGGTCCGGACCACTTCAACATATTAGATGCCTTTTATGCTGAACCAGAGAGATATGCGTATACATTCCAGAACTACGTGTTTGTTACAAGAGTTATGCAAGAGAGAGAATCATGTGGCGGTATGAAGCCCCTGAGGCTTATGGAACGGAGCGTCTTCAGTGACAGAATGGTAAACGACTAAGTTCCTCTCTTTTTGAGCATGATGACAATATGTGATCTCTATCTCCTGAGCTTTTTCAGAAATGTTGTGTTTGATCAAGCTTTTATTACAACAGAATGACGAAGAAGAAGACTGGCAACCTATTAAACAATCCATATTCTTATGCGAAAACCAAGATATTTGTCTAATGTGTGAACTTAATATTGAGAAACCTTTTTGGTTGTTCACTAATATTGAATCAGCTTTGCTTATCTTCTTGATCGATTTTCTTAATTTAGGTCTTTGTGAGAGCTGTTCATGAGGCAAAGTGGATGAATGAGATGGAAATTAGCATTTACGATTCATGGTTTGATCCTGTCGTTTCAAGTTTGCCCGGACTCATACCTGATGGATTCATCTACCTAAGAGCAAGTCCTGATACTTGCCACAAGCGCATGATGCTGCGTAAGAGAGCAGAGGAAGGCGGAGTCTCTCTGGACTACCTGAGGGATTTGCATGAGAAGCATGAAAGCTGGCTTTTCCCCTTTGAGAGTGGCAACCACGGAGTTCTATCAGTCAGTCAACTTCCCAAGGACGATGATTGGTCTTTACATCCCCACATCAAAGACCGCGTCTTTTATTTGCACGGTGATCATATGCATTCGAGCATCCAAAAGGTACCACCCATCATTGCACTTGCAAAATTATTCCAGGCTATTCTTTTCGTCATTTTTTCCCATCTCTGTGTTTTGCCTTTTGTTATGGAGCAGGTTCCTGCCTTGGTTCTCGACTGTGAACCAGACATCGATTTCAGCAGAGATGTAGAAGCTAAGCAAGAGTATGTTAAGTTTGGACTTCTCCCATTTCTAGACAGTTTTTATTGCTGATCTCATTTAAACACTACATGGTTTTTATCTATCTCAATAAGATTCTAGTATAATAGATTAATCTAATCTAAAGCAAGCTCTGATGCATTTCTTTATCTGATCACGTTTGAGTTATACCTCAAAATTTATTTACATTATTTTTCATCTGAAAGATATGCTCGCCAAGTTGCTGAGTTCTTCGAGTTTGTCAAGAAAAAGAAAGAAGTTTCCGATTCAGTCATAGGACAAGACACACGAACGAGCAACCAACCTTCGGTGCTGTTGCCCCACAATGGAAATCTCTGGATGCCGGGACAGCAGCCTTTCCCAGGCTCAGCTGTTGATTTTAGGAAAGCTATGTCGTTCATGCCTAAGTAGAAAGTGACTGTTTTAGTTTTATCCTCATGTAAAAAGAATAGATGTCTAGTAAATCTTTTAGCTAACAGCTCTCTAGAGATTGTTGAGAGTTGTGATTTTGTGGATTGTAGGTTGCTTTCTTTTTAGGAAGCTGACTTTTGGAATTTGAGAAGAATGTTATCTCTCAAACCTTTGTTCCCACTTCCCTTTTTTGGGATGAAGTTTGATGCTCTCTCCGTTAGTTAAGTGGTACGTACCCGTGGTTATATAAGCTGTATTTCGAATTTTGAAACTATTAGTACTAATTCTTAAAATGTGTTATCTTTTCTCACCTCATGTTTTCTTAATACTTCATTGTTTGGTTCAATGTTATGGTACTATTATTATATGTAGTGATACATAGTAGTTTTATAAAGTTTGTTTGTTGACAGATTAACATTGTAAAACTGCCAAAGGAGCCAAATTAAAGAAGTGAACTTTATTAATTAGTGAAAATGAGTGAAATCATATTTAATTTTCATTGTGATTTATTTCTCCAAAACTATTGGTTCAGCTTCAGCCACAATAATATTTAAAAGCCCAGGAAATGAAGCTCTCGACAATTTCCACAAGTGCAATTCAAACTCCTAAAATCACAAATCAGTCTCCTAAAATCACAAACCCTTGTTCCAGATTCATCGTTTTGCTACAATCCTGTATAGGAATTGAGCTCAACGAAATCGGAATTGCTCGATGTGGGATTATGCCCTTTGCAAATATGAAGTAGAAATCAAGCTGAAGCTGTTGTCAAAAGTCGTTGAAGGCTCGGGGAAGGAACAAGTGTTGAGACTCATTCATCAGCCAAAAACTAGCCGTTGGTGAAGTGGTAGTTATAACTGATTTTCTGTTTTGAAATTAGTTGGTTATCTCAAGTTGTTGTAGTCTTCTATATTTAGCTCGGTTTTCTCAGTTTGTATAGCAGAGAGAAAATCACACACACACAGCAGATTGGGGGTTTATGAGCTCTAGCTTGTGATTAGCTTAGGGCATTCAATTTGTAAGTGTGAGCCATCTTCTTGAGAGTGTTGATTCAATAAACTTCGAGTGACTTCTCCGTGGATGTAGGCAATCTTTGCCGAACCACGTAATCGCTTAAGAGTGCTTTACTTTTCTTGTTTGAGAGCTTTCAATCGGTAGTTTAATCCTAACACTCAATAATGGCGATGAACGGCGGATTGAGATCTTGTGCTTCCAAGCTTATGAATTCGGCAATTATGCCCAAATCAGGTATACCATTTCTTTCTATCATTCTCTTTTTCGTAGATCTTTTTCTTTGTTTCTGGTACAATTTGTGTAGTTTTGGTGATTATGCGAATCCGGTTTACGTTTTTTTTTTCGTATCTTTAACTAGTTGTATTATTTATTTTAATTTTTCTGGATTCTTCCGTAGCTATGAAAAATGAAAAAAAACTGTGCTGATTCAGCTGCACATACATACTTCTTTCTGTGATAGTAATGGTAACTATTTATGTGCTCTTTCAGTTGCTTATGTTGATAATGCTAATAATGTATGCTGATTTACTTCACTTTTAATAAACTTTGTATGGTCTGTTCAATGTTTTTTACTGTTATCCTGGATAATCTAAAGAATGTGGGTCTTTTTCCTTTGAACTGGTCCTAAAAATTGGCTATACAACTTACAAAATGCATGTGTCTTAAAAATATTTTACTTTTAGTGAATGTATGAATGAATAGAAATTTGGAACATAGTTATTGGAGTTTGGGAGTCTTTTGTATCATGTATGTCTTCTGGTTTCTCTTGTCTTATCAGATCTTTTTCTCATTATGTTAATGTTTTGTATCTAAAAAAGAGCTTAAATAATAGATTTAATTATTGAAATGATCATTAAAGTTTTTATATCATTTCTCTAATGTCATAAAGCTGTATTTTGCACTGAGAAAATAGTAGGTAATTAGTCTCCATTTTGTGGTAATCTTTTCTTAGTTAATAGTATATTGTAAATTTAGTTAAGTATAATTATTTCAGTATTGGATATTGTAGATTTTTTCTGTGGGATATTGTAAAAAAGTAAAATTCGTTGCTTATTCACAGGGAACAGGGGCATTCACTCAACTAGCATAAAGAAGATGGGAGGAGGTCATGGCCATGATGAGCCATTCTATCTGCATGCAAAGCACATGTACAACTTGGACAGGATGAATAATCAGGCACTGAAAATGAGCCTTTCCGTCTTCACTGCATTTAGCATTGGTGTTGCTAGTCCCAGTTTATGCAGTAGTCTATCAGCAAAAGAAGACTTCCTCAGCGTAATTTTTCTTGTTGATATCTGCATTTGTGGCAATAATTGACATTTGAGCCTTGTGTAGGAAAGAAGCACTGACTGAAAAGAATTTAACAGTCGTTTGCATTCACTGTCTTTATGTCGTCTACCTGCTTTGATTTGTTCCAACTACAATGCTGCAATGCAGATTTCCCTTCTATCAGCATTTCACTTTCACACTTTCTGGGATTCACTTCTTTGTGGCAATAATATTTCTTGGATCTGTCCCAAATACAATGCCATTTATTCTTCTATCCTCATACATGATGTTTGCATCTGGATATACATACCAATCTTCTTGCTAAAGTCTATATTTCTTGTGCTGGTCAGCACTTTATTTTTTGACAGTTGAATCTGAAAATGAGTAGCTCCATCTAGTATCCTCAAGGGCCTTGAGGTTGCTGATTTGCATTATTGAGAACTTAGAAACTGCTGTAATTTATGTACTAGACTGATCTAATTAAGAACTAATGCTAGTGCCTTCATTGCTGCTGGTGTTTAGTCATTGTTGTCTTCCTGAACATAGATTTGTATAATGAGTAATTGACACATTCAATGACTAGAAACCATAGGGAAGTTAGTGACCTGACCAGACATCTCATTATGGCAAATGGACTTTATTAGTAGATGAACATACACATGTGAGATTTTTATTAAAAAAATCCCATCGGCGCGAGTCAATAATTATAAACTAGATAAAGATGTTACTCTCTTGTTCGAGTGTTGTATTCAAATGATCATGAGACGCTCCATATACGTCTAGACGGACAAATCCCAGACTAGAGATCGGACAAATCCATATTCCTCGGCGGCCTCGTCTAGAATATCTTTAACCAATGGTTTTTTCAAGAAAGAGATGGGAAGAACAAATCTTGAGATTTCCATGCCCACATACACCACAAAATGCCCTTTTGGTGCAATTTTCTTACCATCAACTTCTACTCCTGTCTCCATTTTTATGAAACTATTGATTGGATATAGGAATATATTGGTGAAAGGGTGAGAGTGTTTTGGAGGGTCTTTGTTCAAACTGTATAGAAAGGGATAGAGATCTTGCTGTTTATATAGGGCTTGAACAAATGTGCCTTTTAAGATTAAATATAGTTTATGCTCAATGTGATTATATATACTTGTCAGGAATGTTAGTAATATAATAATGAGCTTCTAATTAGAACTATAAACCACTCTGGTCCGTATTTACATATTGATTAAAATAAATGGATAGTTGTATTTTAAATCATAAAATTTCTTTGACTTTTGTTCACTCATATAATTTTTAAATTATAATAAAAAAATCATAGCTTTTCAATTTTTGTAATTGTCTCTTTTATGAAAACCGAAACTAATATGAAAAATTAAAATATTATTTGGCAATATTAGTACTACTAGTAAATTGGTAGGGAAGAATGTGACATTTGACCTGATTTAGGACTAAAGTCACCTGAAACTAATCCCCAAATCTCAGAATTTCAACCGCCTAAACCCAGAATTGAACAATATTCTCCTCTCTCTTAACTAATCTGCATCAGGAGAGACTAGAGAGATATAGATATAGGAGAAATTTATTGCATTTCTTGAAAATCTCCTCACATTCATTATGCAATTGAAGGCCATAAACACCTTCGCTGTGACAATGATGTTAACCGCTGCGGTGATCATCCTCTTCTCCACCGGATTTCTCGAATTCCCAGCTGCCGATTCCGCAGTCCCATCACCTAAAGATTCGATCTTCTACTCTCTTTCGAAATCCGATTCGCCGGAGCCCTTCAGAGATTTGTTCGGAGCGTTCAAGAAATGGGATTCCGAGGTGGGTTGCGCCCAATTTAGGGAAACACACCGAGATTTACTGGTGAATGGGTCGAAGATGTCGTCTTTGCAGAATGCGGAGGGGGGAATTGAGTGTGGTGAGCTGCAGATGAAGCATGTCAGCGTTCTGGTCAAAGGGTGGACTTGGGTTCCTGACAATATGGATAATTTGTATAGCTGTAGATGCGGGTTGAGCTGTTTATGGACCAAATCTTCTCTTCTTGCTGATAAGCCTGATGCCCTTTTGTTTGAAACAACCACTCCCCCAATTCTGGTAAAATCCCCCTATTATTTGGTTATTTTGAGGATGATATGTGAATATCAGTGATTTGGGTTAAAGTTTTTTGTGATGTTTGTTGTGTCGTCTGCTTTTGTATTTTCTGATTCTGTGAAAGCAATCTGCAACTCTAGTATTAGCAATACTTGCATTTTTTTGGTATCCTGGTTTGGGATTGTAGTCTCTGGTAGTTGGCTAGGGAGGATACACAAAAATAATTCTAGTTAATCCACCATTTACTTTGATGGTTTG
The DNA here is from genome assembly GCF_023119035.1 of Salvia hispanica. Taxonomy (NCBI): domain Eukaryota; kingdom Viridiplantae; phylum Streptophyta; class Magnoliopsida; order Lamiales; family Lamiaceae; genus Salvia; species Salvia hispanica. Next base: position 53,379 of record NC_062968.1, read on the forward strand.
GTTAATTTTGGACTAGTTTGGCCATCTTATCCTCCAAGTATTTAATTCATCATATCACTCAAAGTAAACACCCCCGTAGTGTGTGGTTCTTGATCCTAACAATTAGTGAAATACTGAAATATGATTGCCTAAATTGAAGATTGAATCCATTTAGAATCACTCTAAGCTACTTGATCCTAAATCAGATTGACTACGACATTTGTAAGCATTAAGTTAGTGAAATTTGATGGCCTACATCGAAGATACTAATTTGTGTAGGATTACTCTTGCGTGTGATGGAGTTCTGAACCGCGGAGGTGTATTGCGATTATATCAAAGTAGTGTGAGGGCCGAGAAACAAGGGCTAGAATGTAGGTGTATTGCGTTTGATGTCTGCTGTTGATCTTACCACTGGTGCTATTGGTTTTGTCTAATCAGTTAGTGAACAAGGGCATATGTTGAGGATAGTACTTTAAGGATGATCTGAATCATTCTATAGAAAACCTGGATTAGAGATGATTGAGGTGCTTCCCTACAGCACTGTCGATATTAGGATTAGAATTTAGGCTTGTGTGGGCAAAAGGATAAGAAACTTGGCAAGACATTAGCATATTGGGCTGACAAATTGTAAAGTTCAATATTCTTGTACTGGAAACCAGCAGGTTCCCATTTAACTCCATCGTATTTAGTATTTTCATTACATTTGACAGAGACGGGATGGTGATCCACTTCGGGTGTATATGGATCTTGAAGCCGGTAGGAAGAGGTCGGGCAATGAGGATATCTTTATTAGTTATCATGCTAGAGATAACGTCCAGTCAACTTATGCTGGGGCAGTTTTTCATAACAATCGAAATTATCAATTATCTTCTGATAAGAACAATGTAAGTGTTTCACACATTTCATTCCATTTTATTCACATGTCGCTTGTACCTTTCGCACTTTTGCTTAATCTTGAGTTTGCCTTATCTCAATCTAATTGGGATTCTTGATTCTCAAGGACACACTTGTTTATTGGTCGTCGTCTCGCTGCTTACCTCAAAGGAATCAGCTTGCCAAAAAGATACTCAGCCTGTTACCCACCCACTCTTTTGGGAAGTGCCTGAACAACGTTGGAGGCCTCGACCAGGCACTCTCCTTCTACCCGGAGTGTGTGAAAGATCCCAACGAGAAACCCAAATGGTGGGATCATCTGCATTGTGCCATGTCCCACTACAAGTTTGTCCTTGCAATCGAGAACACCGTGACAGAGAGCTATGTGACGGAAAAACTCTTCTATGCTCTCGATTCTGGGGCTGTTCCCATATACTTTGGTGCCCCAAACGTCTGGGACTTCATACCTCCTCATTCCATAATAGACGGGACACAGTTCAGTTCCATCGAGCAGCTGGCTTCCTACGTAAAGTCCTTAGCTAATGATCCTGTTGCATATGCTGAGTATCACGCGTGGAGGAGATGTGGCATTGTAGGTAACTACGGAAAGACTCGTGCAGCTAGCCTCGACACGTTGCCGTGCAGACTGTGTGAACAAGTGAGCAAGATGAATGGGAGAGATGCAAAAGCTTTGTAGCAGCAGTTGTTCTAGTTGGAATATGTTGATTTTTGTTGTGATTTTGATCTGCTAGAATTTTTAGAGTATATATATAACCATTGGAAATGAGATGTAGAAAGCATGAAGATTGACAAATCAATTTATACAGAAATCTTGCTTAGATTTTGAACTCTATAATAAAAAAAGACCAAATCCGGACTGTTTTCATTTATTCAGGATTAAAGATTCAAAATGTAATGTTTTGAACCAAAATCATCCCATCGCACTATGTTAAGAGCATCCGCAGCGGCGGGCGTCCCAGCGGACGTCTGACCGGTGTGCCGGACGTCCGCATTAGACGTGTGACTAGCGGACACGGACGTCGCTTGCGGACACCGGAGTTCCGCGGCTTTCTGACGACGTCCGTCGGGACGTCCGCAATTGCGGTGCCATGACGGACGTCCTGATTTTTGATTTTTTTAAAACTCTATATATACCCGTTCGGCTAGCGGCAAACTATAGAGATTCAAAGCATAACATGTACTTTGTTTGAATTGCTTTTTGGTTTGGGATGGTTTTTTTTAAAATTTAAATATGTATGTTTTTTAAAATAAAATCGTTGCATTTTTTCCGTAATTGTGTCGAAATTTTAATTCTGTAAATTGCATATTTGTGAATTTGTGATTTTTTATTATTGTGGATGTCGGCCGGGATGTCCGCCGTTATGCAGTGGGATATCCTCGGGACATCCTTGGGGATGTCCGCCATTATGCAGTGAGATATCCTTATGACGTGGCAGTGCAGTGAGAGATACTTATGACATGGCAGAAGGTATTTTTTGAGAAGTACGTCGGGATGTCCCGGCTGAAATCCGCACCCCTGTGGATGCCCTAAGGACTACAAAATGAACTAAAATGAGCTTTAAGACTCACTGTCTTATAAATCGGGTCGGGTGCCGTCGGCCCGCTTGAAAGATCCGAATCAATTACGCATATCGTTAACACTTTCCCTGAGTTGCGTTCACGCGTAAAGCCTTTGCTCTCTCTCTCTCAACTACTATTTCGATAAACTGAGCTGCTAGTAGCTAGATTTTACTGGTAAAAATGGAGAATTTGGGAATGGTTTCGTCACCCAAAATAGTGTTAGGAGTCTCCCCCAATCCGAGGAACTCATTAATTCCACTTTCCAGCAAACAATTTGTAGGTCTTCCAAATTTACTCAGAAAAACGGGGACAAGTTGCAGGAAGAGCAATCCTGCTCATTCCGTCTCGGTTGTTTCTCTGCTCGAGGCGAGGAAAGCCACCAGAACTATAGGTAAATGAATACAATTTTGTTTAGTTTATATGTTTCTCGGATTAATATGTAATTTCTTTATCGGAAAGCATGATGTTCGTGTTATATCTGTATCCAATCCCTAATTTGAGAGGAGTTGATGATTGGCTAAAGAAAATAAAATGTTATTTTGTGCTGTAGGCAGTTATGGGAAGCTAGAAATTAATTGCAAATATATCGCTGTGAATTCATGAGTTTGTTTCTAAACTCACTTTTAAATCAATGAACTGTATAACAATGTAATGTATAGTATCTTCTCTTCCTTAGCGAGTTAGTTTGCATCCATCAGTGCTTGTTTTGTTATTGGCCTCTGTAACAAGCTTTGTGTGTTGCTTCCTGTGTTTGTTACTGCATTCAATAATTTAAATCTGATGTAGTTTTCTTTTTACTGTTAATTCGATCATTTCAGTGGCGGAGAAAGTTGCAAGGGATTGTTTTGCTAGCATTGCTTCTAGTGGCCAACAAACATCGTCTGTTGGTACAAATCCACAGATTTCAGTTCCACCTAGTTCTTCTCAAGTGTAATAATCCATCGATGTTATTCTTACCACTTTCTTCACAGCTATGATCTTATAATTTTATATATTCCACATAGATAGTAGTATGATTTTGTTAGCATGCACTCTCTCATCCTTGGCGTAATCATTACCCAACTTCTTGATCTCTCAAAATAGGGGCTCGCCTCTCTTCTGGATTGGTGTTGGTGTTGGCCTCTCAGCACTTTTTACATGGGTAAGCCGTGCTTTGTCACAGAAGTTTCATTACTCTTCTTCCAACTTAATTATGCTCTTTAACATTTTATTGACCTACATTCATTACATTACAGGTGGCTGGAAGAGTAAAGGTGAGTCACGCCTTTACCGCCCTATTGTTCTCGTTCATTTTGTTAGTTATAGTCCGTTAGTGTGATCTCTCTCTGATTTTTGTAGCATCAGCTGAAATAACAGTGCTACTATTAGAAAATACATCTATATTCATGCTTCTTTTACTTGTCATCTTCCCTTTTTATTTGTTCCTCTTTTTTCCTGATCTACATGCAATGGATCAAGTGATTGAGGTCCATTAGTTCACTTTTTATTTTATCCACGAATCTTACATTGGAACATGTGTATTAGTATAGTGTCATTAGTGTGGAAAAATGGTCAATCATAAATCGCCACTCCCATTCCTTTCCTAGTCTGACTTTTTTTGAAAAATCACATTGCTGCAGAAATATGCAATGGAACAAGCTTTTAAGACCTTCACACAACAGATGAATACTCAAAATCAAAATAACCCATTTGGAAACACTGCCTTTGCACCTGGCTCACCCTTCCCGTTTCCACCACCACAACCACAATCAAAGAGCTCGGCATCAGATTCCTTCAAAAGTGGAGCTCCTTCCTTCAAGAGTGGAGCTCCTGCAGCTTCTCAATCTATAACTGATATACCTGCAACAAAAGTGGAGGATCCTCTGCCAACATCTGTTAACAATAAAGTAGAAGTGCAGGATGCACCAAAGAAATACGGTATATATAATCCTTTATAAATATGTCACATCTTTTATTTCCGTTTCCACATATCCTCCGTCCTTATGTTCTTCCGCCAATATTCATCGGATCTGAGTATACATGCTCCATTTTCAGCATTTGTAGATGTCTCCCCAGAGGAGACGGTGCAGAAAAGTTCTTTTGAAGACTACAAGGAATCGGTGCCTACAGATCCACCCAATAATTACTCACAGTCATCCGAGCAAGTAAGTTGGACCCTCACAGTCACATTGTCTGGACTTGTAATTTGTTATGATGTTATCACATTTTGGTCAATTGAATCATTTGAGCATCTTCCAACAGGTTTCTCAAAATGGCACGGCTTCAAACCAAGGAACAGGGGCATCAGAGGGTCCCTCTACTAGTAAGTTCGGACTGCATTCCTGTGTAGTTTAGTGTTTGTAACTACTTTCTGAACTATCTAAACCTACTTGGAGTTGTTAAACTTAAAAATATTTATAAGATTTTACATGTAACATATTATAATAAAAATTTATTTGTTCTTATCCATAAAAGATGAAGCTTGAGAAGAGACCATGTTTACAGTTTTTAGATTGTTTCTTGCTTCATTTAAACTTCTTTCACAAATTAGAAATCAATTAAATTTTCATCCATAAATAAACAGGTAACCCCCTCTTGTCAGTGGATGCATTGGAGAAAATGATGGAAGATCCAACCGTTCAGAAAATGGTTTTCCCGTGAGATATCCTATACCTTTACTTTGAATGGTTTTACATTGTTATTAATTTCACATGCATATTGGATGAGAGCTGAGACCTGTTAGAGGTAAAAGAAATGTTGTCCCATATAGAAGGTCAAACTATTTTTATCGTGTGCCTACTACTGGGAGTTCTTATTGGTTTGTTATTATTTGCAGTTACTTGCCAGAGGAGATGAGGAATCCTACCACCTTTAAATGTAAATTTGACTCTCCACACACTTCAAATTTTATGGGAGCTTTGATTTTTGTTGTCTAGTTTTTAATTTGTGGTGAACATATACTGTTTCATATCCATTACGTTTGAAGGTTTTGCAAAGCATGTTTTTTTTCTCATTTGCTATTCCAGTGGCTTAATTGAAATATATTAACAATAGAAGGAAAGAAAAGGGAATTGGGAACCTCAGAAACTTTATTGATTTATTCTTGACTAGTTCAATGCAAAGCTGAAAACTTTCAGAAAGATTTTGTTTGTAATACAGCAGTGGCATTTTCTCACTCTGCTGTGGACTAAATTATGAGAATTCTAGATTTTTTCATTTCAAAACTTTCTTTCTGAAGCAGAATCTTAATTAAGAAAAGGAGGGTAAAAGGGGTGAGATCCTTAAGTTTTACTAATGAATATAATTATGAATTATATCCTAAACTCTTCAATGAAAATTTCTAATTACCTTATCCATGTAATGCTACAGGGATGCTACAAAATCCAGTGTACCGTCAGCAACTTCAAGATATGTTGTAAGTACATCTTTATGTCCATTGGTTTACAATTTTGGAAGATAGTAGATGCTTCTTCCATGGACTCAAAACATTAAAATATGTTAGTTTCGCTCCATTCTGCTAAGTAAGTTTGTGTATGTATTGCGTCAACTTCAGAGCATTTAGAATATGAATTAGTTGCTGGTTTGTTTGGTTGGTTGGTTGAACTGTTGATGTGGTTGCCTATACTGGATCATGCAGGATCTTATATAACAGTAATGTTTTATTCTACTTTATGTTTTCAGAAATAATATGGGGGGAAATCCTGAATGGGACAGTCGCATGATGGATACGTTGAAGAACTTTGATCTCAGCAGCCCTGAGATCAAACAACAGTTTGGTGCGTATTGCCCATTTTACTTTGTTGATATCTAATGTCGATAAGGAGATATGTTGCAAATATTTACACCTTCTGTTTACTTAATGCAGATCAAATAGGCCTCACTCCTGATGAAGTAATATCCAAAATTATGGCTAATCCCGATGTTGCTATGGCATTTCAAAATCCAAGAGTCCAAGCAGCCATCTTAGATGTAAGCAATTTCTTCAATTCTCATCCAATCTACTTAAACGCTCCCCCCTCTCATCGTACTCTCTTGTGTTATGTTGCACTGCTATGTGTGTCAGCTTCTATTTTTGATTTTCCTCATTCTTGCAGTGCTCTCAGAACCCTCTAAGTATCGCCAAGTACCAAAATGACAAAGAGGTAAAAGCTAAAGGCCTAACATAATCAGTTCAATCAAACTATTATTCCATGTTCAGTTTTTGCTAATGCTTGAATCTTCATATTCTCTCTTAGGTTATGGACGTGTTCAATAAAATATCCGAGCTCTTCCCGGGAACTTCACCTTAAACTCTTGATTCTGTCCATCTCCTACCAAAGCAGCAAGGCTATGAACGTGCTTTAATTTCCCCGGATAAATTTCGTATGGAACGAGCTTCATAATCTTCGATGCATCAGCAAGCCCCGTGCTACAAGTACGATTGCCAACATTTTTGCGTTTCCTCCACCTGCGAATACATTGTTTTACTTTGGGATGGTGCTTCTTCAAGTGTTGGTTTGGTTTTTGTTAGTTGTTAAACCAAAACCCCCTCACTAGTTTCAGATACGATTTTCAGCTGTTCTAGTTTTTTTGGTGAATGATGTTTGAGATTTTCTGAGATGTTGCATATTCATATGAGTTATCATATCTGGTTGGTTGTGAATTTAATGCAACTGAGGAATAAAACGTGGACAAACTATTCAATCTGTCTGCATGTGAAATTGTTACAGAAATTGCATAATTCAATTTAAATTAGAAAAAAATATGTTAAGATGGGTTCGAAGTTGGGGCCTGGGGGTATATAATTGAATTATTTTTATTTTCCTTGTTGTCACAAATTACTTTTTGAAAAATTTATCAATTTATTTATTAATAAAATTATAAAAAATATACTTAAGAGGTAGACGTATTTGGTATTTGAAATTGGAATTAAATATAGAAACTTTCTATTTTAAAATATTTTTTTATTTTACTAATTTTTAATTAAACTTGGTACTATTTTAAAAATATATTTTTAGGGTAGGGAAGGAGTAGTAGTTTGAAGAAAAATGTTTTAATGCTCTTGTTTTCGAAAGGCTAAATTCTAACTAAACCAACTACAGTAATTCTCAAATTCTCCATTCTCCCATTCTCAAATTCCTCGAGAATTCACGGCTCTGTCGGTTCAATTATTAGCGATCAATTGCTCCAAATCCAACAGTGGAGCTGAGATTGAAAGAGTTTGCTGACGAATAAAGGAGTATATTTGTAGTGATAGAGGAGTTACACCGAGTTGAGTTGAGTTTCGTTGAAGTGAGCCTCTTCCTGTTCTCAATTGCAGGTTCCGTTAGCTCCAATGCACTAATAGTCTGTTGATTTTTCAATTATGATGCGTTGATGTTGGGTGATTTGGGCCTTTTTATTGTGTTTTGCCTGTTCGAAGATTACGTTTTCGGAATTTCTTTGTTTTGTTCTCGATGATCACTCACAAGTTAAGGTGTTTGTGTTTTTGCCGAGAAAGTTATTTGAGCTTATCAACTGTGTCGAAGTTCAAAGTGATATTTTGAATGCCTCCCTTCATATGATTATAAGATTTGATTTTATCTCGATCTTCATAGATTTGGAAGCTTCACTAAAATATCTACATCAGATGAAGATCTGGAGTATACTAGTATATCTAGAAGAAGGGAAGTTATAATAAATGATGCTTTTGATGATAACAAGCTCATTACATCATCTTCACGTTGCTGTTTTGCTTTGATCAACTCAAATCCATGGTTGTCGCATAAAAAGGCAATACTAGCGCTACAGTTTTCCATGTAAGATGATTTCACTCACAATCAATTTTGTTAGATTGTAAATTACCACTTTTGGCTCAATCATGTATCAGATAAGCTTTGGGATTATTCCTTGTGATCCTGGCTTTGCATAATTCTTAGCTTTTTTGTTCATTGCAAAGCACCGGTCCTACTTATTTCATACCTTGTGATCTAACATGTCTACAGATTGGAGGAGCTGTAATGGAAGTCATGAGCAAGTTCTTAATTGCATCGGCACTTATGTGGACCGTGCCTATTGCAGTTTTATATGGGTTCAACCATAATTTCTTCCCTGGTAATCTTGCCCTCACAACTTTATCTCATCCATTTTCTCACTTTGTTGATTTGTAGCTTCTTTTTAGTTTCAAGCTTCTTTAAATATGCCTTCTATTTGACATACCTGATTGCTGGTGGTGATTAGTAGTAGATGCATCTCCTTGATTACTCTTTGAGGCGTTCACTTTGAGTGACATGATGGATAGATAAAAATATTCCAAGCTGATCTACCTTTTAAAGGATTGATTAATTTTGAGCTTGTTTGGTTGTCTTATCCTCACGTATTCAGTTAAAAGTAATACTAGTGTATTATCAATCTATCCTATCGCTCAAACTGAATGACCCCTTGTCAGAAGAGTGAAGGCTATCTCCTTAGAGTGACTCACACACTTCAAATTGCAACCATTTCTTTGGTTTCACTCAAGATTATATGGCTGAAAACCACATTTATCAAACTCCACTACCACAAACATAGTTTATATGAATTGTTCAAAATTTTACCAAATTTTATTAAATGCCAAAAAGGTGATTTGCAATTATATGTTTGTGAAAGACAAAGTTGCTGCCACTCTTATCTCATGTATTTGGAACAGGTTCAGCTAGTTTGTCCCATGAAGCCCTGACATTGTGGAGTGGAATCCTTGCAGTGATCTCCGTAAATGTGGTTATCGTACTCTATATCATCTCGGCCATGAAAGAGCCCCCATTGGACAAACACGAGCCAGATCCTAGATTCCTAGCAGATGCAAAGGCTAGCATAAAGCAGCAGCTGGGACCAACTGAAGTCGACCCATCATCAGACCGTGCAAAACAAGAATAGCTGATGTTATCTTAGTACAAGGTAGTTTCAGCTCTGATTTCCTCAGAGGAGCCGGACGCATATGAGCAGGAGAGCCCTTGACAAATGAGCACCGAGATTATCGATAGGTTTGACCTGCTTCACTTCCATGATCAGAGTTTGTGTATTGAGGCAAGAAGTCTAGTGTTTGGTCTTATTTTTATTTATTTTCATGATTTTTCTTCATTTTTGTTTGGATATGGAATTCAGTTACCACTCAGCATTTTTGTAGTTGACATTTATAAAAGTGATGAGCATATTGGACTTCCATTCCTTTACATGAATCATAACATACCTATTTTAAATTCTTCTTCTATACGGCATCTCTCTCTCTCTCTCTCTCTATCCAAGTTAGAAAAAAATAAATTAATTGGTATAATTCTGAATATCATCCTCATTTACTATGTAATGTAGGGGTGAGCATTCGGGATTCGGTTCGGTTTTTTCCTAAACCGAAAGACTGAATTTAGTTCAAAACTCAAACCGAAACTATAGTAATTAAAAGCCATATGTTTAAAGAAGCCCGGAACTACAACCTGTTTTAGTAAAAAGCCCAATAAATTAGAAAAGTTTAACAGCCCAAAATTCATCAAAGCGATGAAATAACGAAAAAAAAAGAGTTGAGCAGATTGAATCGGCGCGCCGCAAACCACCATGCCCACCGTTAGGGTAGGCCGAGATCGTCTGTTCGCAGCTCTAGGGCGCACCTACAGTATGCATTTTACTTTCCCTATCTATTTACGTCTATATTCGTACTTGTATAAGCTCGTTGAAGCTAGTGGAATCTGATTCATTTCCCATTTCTAAAGCTCAAGAAGAGTTTGAAGACTTGTGCTTCAAGTTTGGAATCGAGCTCGACGATGTGGTGTGTATAAATTTTTATTACTACCAGTCAAATTTGAGAAAAGCTGGATTTTTTAAGTTGTAATTGATGAATTTTTGGATTAATGTGGAACCAGACGACGGAGAAGGCAATTATACGAAAAGAGAAGCATTTGGAAGAAGAGGAACCGTCTGAAGACGAGGAAGTGATTTATAAAATTGAAGTTCCAGCTAATAGGTAGTAGTATACTAGTAATTTTTTAATTATTGCCAATCTTGTTATGTAGATGCTGCTGCAATGTAGGTCCAATAAGATGATTAAAACGAGTTAATTCCCAGTTATTGTAAAAAAATATCATAGTACTATGTGCTAGTGAAGTGTGATCAATTTCAATTGGTTCGGATTAGCAAAATTTGCTATCCTTTTCCTGATTTGATTTATACGGACAGATATGATTTACTTTGCCTCGAGGGTTTGTCACAAGCTCTGCGAATATTTGCTGGGCTTGACCCAATACCTACTTATACTGTTGCGAACATCAGCAAGGAATCTATGCTCAAAATGCATGTCAAACCAGAGGTTCGAACAGAATAAAGCTAGCTCATTTGATAAATTATTTATTTATCATTTTCTTAGTTGGGTTGCTGCTTGATTAGTCATTTTTCTTTTAATACAGACATCTCAGATCCGCCCATATGTTGTGTGTGCTGTTTTAAGAGGTGTTACATTTGATGAAGCTCGATATAATAGCTTCATTGATCTTCAAGACCGCCTTCACCAGAATATTTGCCGGTAAAGCTATTTAATCTGAGACTCAACTGACTACTTATCCTTCTTTCATAAAAGAAACTCCATGAATTATATATTAGGATTGTATAAGGTGATTTAACTGTATCAAGGTGGCGTTTGGATGCCTTCAGCAACCTTTTCTGGAATCTGGATAGAATTACCATTTCTCGTAATTTCCTTTTGATTTTGAACTTCACTTATTTGGCCTCTTATTTCTATCTCTTTCCTTGCATGTATATAGGCGAAGAACTTTGGTTGCAATCGGTACACATGATTTGGATACAATAGAAGGCCCTTTTACATATGAGGTATAAGTATATTCTTCTACTATTTTGTAATACCCATGGGAGTTACTGCTTTTATAGTTATGATCTTTCTTTACTCATTCTAGATTTTACTGTGCTACTTTGACTGGTTAACTATCCTTTTTGGTTTGTTTCCAATTTGAAACATAAGAGCTAGGTAAAGCTTGCCCTCCAACTTTTAAATCTCAAAAGATGGCCTCATCCCGTTTGCAGTTTGCACCATTCTCTTCGATGGACACGAAATTAGCATTTAACCAATTATTTCTGTGTGATTTTTCAGGCTTTATCACCAAAAGACATAAAGTTCACCCCACTAAAACAGGTATTTTTATTTATGTTTGAAGTTTTTGTGAATCTAATAATTATTTTCAGGAATGATGTGATAGCAGTGAAGGACTCAAACTTCACAAATTCTTTTCAGTTAAAATGGTGATATTCAATTTGTCATCTCTTTCAATAAAACTATTAGCAATAGAAGGTAACCCTTACATAGTGACATGTGGTGCAAAGTTAATATATATATTCATACTGTGTTACTGGAATAGTACTTGATATATAAAGAAACCTGCCAGTTTCCCGTTCTTCACATATTCAAATATTGGTATACTCAAAACCACTTATAGAGCCATTCCGTTTTGATAATTAGATTAGAGCCATTCCATTTTGATAATTATTAATAGCTGCATGCTTATTGCTTAATATTATAAACATTCTTTTCATTTATTAAGCTGAATCTGTTGAATCTCCAATTTCTCAGACAAGGAACTTCTCAGCTGACGAGCTAATGGAATTTTATAAGGTGAGCCATACACTTCATTACTTACATGTTGTATTTTGTACCAGTAGACATCAAGTTCTTGTCGCGAGTTGTTCCTCGGCAGCCAATTCTATTTCAATGGATTCACTGGTTAATGATTATGGTTTTGTGATTTGTGATCATACATTCCCTTAATTTGTTTGGCAGAAAGATTTGAAATTGAAGAAGTTCTTACATATAATTGAGGGATCACCAGTTTACCCTGTCATATATGACCAGAGAAGGTAGTCTACTTTCCCTCAATCATAGGGTATTGTGCTATTAGTCATGTACTCTTCTTTTGCACTAGTTGTGTCCTAGACATAGTAGTTTTGTTTATCTTCATATGTGTGCCTAATAATCTTTATTCCTTGAAATTTCATGTCTAATAGTGACAACTTAGCTTTTTAGTGCTTCTGGCTGCTGTTCTGCTTGCTTAACATTTGATCTGATAAATGCCACGACACTTTCTGCAGAACTGTTTTGTCCTTGCCTCCAATTATTAATGGTGCACATTCTGCCATTACCTTGAAGACAAAGAATGTATTTATTGAGTGCACTGCCACAGACTTGACAAAGGCCAATATTGTTTTGAACACAATGGTATATATAGAATAGATCTGCTTCTCTAATTTCTGAACTGTGACGTCTCTCGTTTTTCTTAGTACTTGTGTTGCCTTTTATGCAGGTTACCATGTTCTCAATGTATTGTGAAAGGAAGTTTGAGGTTGAGCCCGTCGAAGTGACTTACACCGATGGAAGATCATATGTTTCGCCAGATCTGTCTCTTTACCAAATGGAGGTTCCTTTGTCATACATCACCAAGCTTATTGGGGTATCCCTGCCAGCCCATGAGGTATCATATTCTTTCGATGATCAATTTCCTCCTTGATTGTTGTCATTTATGCCTCATGGGGATACTAGTTACTACTAAGAGATCAAAAAGCTGACAATCATAATAGATATATACATCTTGATGAGATGTATCATTATTAGCTCGAGCCTATGTAGGATGACTAGGGACAGAAAAGCTGCGAAGATGGTTTAACTTAAGACTAACATCTATATATATTTCAGTCTGCTTGTCTGTTGAATAAAATGCAATTGCATGCCAAGCACTCGATATCAGAGAAGAATGAAGCCAGCTTCACAATATCAGTTCCTCCCACTAGAAGTGACATTCTTCATCTTTGTGATGTGGCCGAGGTATCTAGTTTCATCTTCATCTTATGCTTGATTTATATCTGCTCATTGCCTTTGTAGACCTGACAATTGTTCCTCTTTTCCTTCTTTTTTAGGATGTGGCTATTGCTTATGGCTACAATGAAATTCCAAAGATAACATTTCCATCTGTGAAGCCACAATTATTGAATAAGTTCAGTGATCTTATTCGAGAAGAGGTAGGATGATACAGATTTAATATTCTATGTTTTTGCTTATAATTAATCATTTCAATGTTTAATATTCAATGTTAATTCATTCTGCCAAATATCTTTTCTGCTTGTAACTTTGAGCACTTTTTCTATTCAGCTGGAGTTTCTTGCTTTTGACCTGGTTTAGTGTTACTCCTCTTAGATTGCAACAGTTGGTTACACCGAGGTTTTGACTTGGATATTATGCTCAAGCAAAGAAATTTCCACCATGCTTAACCGTGAGGAAGACAAAACTGCAGCGATTAATGGAAATCCTCGCTCAGCGGATTTTGAGGTTCAGTTAATTTTCAATGCTACTTTCCCAGTTTTATATATTTTTGGCTTGTTAATTTTGTTGATCTACTCGTTTCAGGTTGTCCGCACCACTCTTATGCCCGGCATATTGAAAACAGTTGGGCACAATAAAGATCATCCAAAACCAATCAAAGTAATTATAACTTCCTTACATTCTTGCTGCTTCTGCATATATTAGCAGGAATAGTTTCATCGTAATGACAGACACAACTTGTACAGTAGGAAACGAAGGAGAAACAAATGCATACAGCAGTTGACTTTACATTAAATTACTTTTTCCCTTCTATTTTTATGCATGTATGAATTGCAACTCTTTGTGATCATGTGGCTTAGACACGATCCATATGCTTTCATGTAATGCCATTTTATGAAATTCCCACATTGTACATTACTAAAGAGCATGAATATTTTGTTTCTTAGATATTTGAAGTGGGTGATGTGGTGCAATTGGATAAGGAAAAAGATGTTGGTGCATCCAATCATCGAAAGCTTGCAGCTTTACATTGTGGATCTACCTCTGGATTTGAGGTACCCATTTCTAACCTTTTAATTTACTTGTAAGTTGTAACTTGTAGTCGGCTTTGTCACTTTGTTCGTGCCACATTATAAGTAAACGAGATTCCTTTTCTTTCAGCTTATACATGGCCTTGTAGATAGAATCATGGAAGTAATGGGAACTCCATTTGTATCACCTGGTGACAAGACAGGCTACTACATAGAAAGTTCAAATGTACGTCCTGTTTTAGCTCTTCAGTGTCATATAGATCTAGTCTCGAATGATATGCTCACTACAATGTCCTGGCTGCAGGAGCCGGAGTATCTTAAAGGTAGACAAGCACACATCATATTCAAAGGAGAGAAAATTGGCAATTTTGGAATCGTGCATCCACAGGTACACTGATCATTCGACCCATTTACTCAGTTATTTTTGCCTTTTTACAAGTTTTCAGGATTTAGATTCTTGTAGCTCGTTACCACGTTTTGCTATCCATGAGAACACTTCATGTTTGATTGCAGGTTTTGCATAACTTTGACATTCCAGACCCGTGCTCATTTGTGGAAATCGACATTGAGAAATTACTCTAAAGCCTAACAAAACCATATACTGAAGTTTGAATCGTCGATGGAGGAGATAGATAGGAAAGGCTATGGTTTTCATTCTGTTACATTTTAATGTAAATTTTGACACATGGTTTCTCAGCTTCTCTAATACTTGAGATCAAGTCATATTTTGTTGGAATTAATTGTATGTTTTTTACATGAAAACCAAAACTTTTATGTTTGATCCAACTATACAAATTATATATGGTTATAATTTGTTTCCACACTTGGTCATGCATTTTGTACTCAGATTGTAGGCTAAAGTAATATTCTACCTCAGGTAGTCATTATTTCACACAAAAATATAAGTAGATTAGTCTCCAAAAGAAAATAAACAAAGAAGCCATTATCAATAATTCCCTCCGAAGAAAAATCATGAAGTACAAGAATGTGTTGCAAGTTGTTACTATAAACAAGTTTAGAATATTCTCAACATAGTTACAAAAACAAAGAATAATGAAAAGGACGAACTTAATAAAATGAACTAAATTGACATAAAGAGCTATTACAGCATGAACAACCAATATATACTATATAGTCACACTGTTACGACCTCCCTTCTACATCTAGATTCTAAGACTTTGCCCTATAATACCATGTACAATTAGGTAGCTTCACAGCACCCAAGGAGTCGAACCAAACGACAAAAAACCCGCAGACAACTCCCTACGTCTCGTGACTTGAAGAGCCTAAACACCCCGACGAAACATTACTGGCACCTGGAATATATGGGAGCATGTAGATGGAGTTAAGAGTCGACAACGAAGTGTAGTTGGTCGTGCTAGACGACACTGCACAAGCACCCTCGGGTTGGAGGCGAGGCGCATCACTCAGGTTGTAGACGAGTGGAACTGAAGGCCCTATTCGCATGGGTGACGATGACTCCAGGGAAGATGGCGAAGAAGTCGAAGGTGGGGGAACGGAAGCTGACAGCAACGGTGTGGACTCTGACGCGGTAGGCCTCGTGGTTTTGGTTTTTGCATCACGCTTGCAGACAGGGCAGAATGTTCTCCACGATGTTAGCCACGTGTCGACACAAACAGCGTGGAATTCTGTCAAAACGCAACGTAAAAAATCAGTTTCAAGATAGCCCCCTCCGTCCCATTAGCTAGCCTGTTTCCTTTACCGAAAAAGGAAACATGGCAAGATTATTTCAGTCGAAGACTTACTGTGTCGACAAGGAAGGACCCTGAGCTTTTCTCCGACACTGTAGTCTTCAAGACATATAGCGCATGTCTGAGAGGTGCAGTTGTCTTCAAGAACAGCTGTAAAGATCAAGCTGGGCATTGCCTTCACCAGACGACTGCTTATCCCGTGGAACTCTCTCACACGGGGCGCTAGAGGCCTTTCACCTCTGAACCGGTGCCTTCTCACGAAGAAACAAGTGGCCAACACAGCTGAAACACCAGATAAAGAAGAGAACGACAGCGCTATTATAGACCACGCTGGGTTCTCATAGCTCGGGACTATCCACAGCTGCAAATCAGCTGCACCAGCAGCATAGCTAGCAAGTGTTTCCCCACAAACTTTCGACACAAACACTGCATTTATGTTTATACCAACAGGATTTCCAGCCACTGCAAGTTCAGATCGTATGAAAATAGCATCAAATCTGAGTTTCTCAAGAAAAAAAGGAGATTACTTGGTAGTAAATCGGTGGTGTCGTTGTCATAGACAATGGCTGCTTCAAATCCAGCAGCTTGTGCTCGTCTAACCTTGTCCTCGAAGCTACATCCTCCTCTGATAATCAAGACGAATGGATACCTGGTGCCGTTCATACTTGCAACTATCTCGTTGGTCAGTAACGAGCAAGCATCCAAAGGCTCTGCAATGCTCACAGTCCCACCTATTCCAGACTCTTTCACTGTGGGTGCTACAACAACACAAATCTATCTTCAATAGCTATGTGTATATACACACAAAAACGACGTTCTTGATCTTTTTGTATACTACAGAGCCATCATAAGCTATAGATATATGCACACACGAAAATGACTTTCTTGATCGTTTTGTTTACTAGAGAACCATCCATCCGCATATACATCGACACAAAAAAAATACTTTCTTGATCACTTTGTTTACTAAATGCCAACCATCAGAAGCTATGGATATGCAGAGACACAACAGTAACTTTGTTTATCATATTATTTACTAAAGAGAAACCATCAGTCATCAGAAGCTATGGATTTACAGACACGAAAAACGACATTCTTGATCATTCACTCAGCATGACTGATAGATTATAATGAACCGATTTGTGGACAATAGGCTGGTATTATTTCCCATACAGATTAGATGTTGCTATCATGTTACATTTTTCAACCACAAACAAAGAAATATAACAAGAAACATAGATTGAACAAGAATCACTCGAGCATTTCATCAGACACAAAACAGAAAACTCATATATAAAAACAAATGCATAAACATATGACATAAGAATTCCAAATTCCATGAAATGAATGATATAATATAATTACAAAAAATGAAAAGAAAAAAGGGGGAAAAAATATAAAAATAAAATAAATAACTCACCAAAGAGAGCTTCAACGTCGTCGAAAGACAAAGTTACATTCTTTGTAATCATCACCACATTTCCAGAAGCTGCGAAAAAACCCATGAAATAGAAAATGCAGCACAAAAATACCCACAAATACAACATCTCTTTTTAACCTTTACAAATTTCCAATCTTTCTCCCTTGAAAAAAAAATTGATTCTTTCTTGCTATTTTCCCAAAATTCATGCAAAATTAGAAAATTAAAACATCAACTTCCATAGTGCAGCAATACTTTTTAGGGCTTTTGCAAAAGAATTTCGCTAATGTTTGATTAACGAGATCATCTAGATTACGATTCCTATTTAAACAAATGATTATCCATTTAGGGGTACATGCATGCATGAATATCTTTGTTTGGAAAAGTATAATATTAGCAACTAATATTGGGATATTTTGTAGTAATAAAATGACCGTCTTATTATGGTTAGTAACATGATCTGCAAAAGTGCCTTCGAATATTTTTAACAAAACACCAATTTCCATGTCCATTCCTTATTTATTTTGATTCTAATACTATTGTTTACGTCAGTATTTGTACAACTTAATTAAAAATAAAATTTCAATTTATTCATCTAGACTATGATTTCAAATAATAATTCAAGTTTTGTTTTTTATATTACCTCCGCCCACGAAAAATAATCTTATTTTGCCATTTTAGGATGTCCACAAAAAATAGTTCCACTTCAAAAATGGAAATTTTCTTTCACACTAAACTCACTTTTTTTCATTCGCTTTCTTACTAATAATTTCGCATTAAAACTCTGTTGTCCACATATGAGACTATTTTTTGTGGACAATGGGAGTATCAATACTAGTAAATTAATAAGGAGAATAACAAATTAAAGTACAAAAATATAATTAAATGTGTATAAAGCAAAACAAATAATGCTAAACGGGAATTAAACAAGAGTGATGCTCACAAATGGTATCAATTTCTATTATCAGAGTACCATTTCCACGACTGAATTGTGACATCACATGTTACTATTTGAATATATTTTTTTAATTGATACAAATTGAAAAGATTGAGATTGAATTGTTGATTTGACTTTACTTGCACTAAAGACTTCAAGGGATATTCATATCAAGGTAGTAATATGGCATGGTGATGAAAGGCTAGAACCAAGTCTATAGAGATTAAGACAAAGTCAGCATTAGATTCATATAATTTCATTACATATAAACCTCCATGCCTATGTACTTGGAGGACTGACACAATGGACACACACTCAACTTGCTTTCACATTCTTTACACAAACATACATGTTTACAAGGTAACAAAAGCATGCACACTTCCTTCAATCTACACACCTTACACCTCATCAACTCCTTCCTGTCCTTGGGGAGGAGGAAGTCGACCGGGCCGCCATTGCAGCACGATGCCGTGTCGTCAACCTCGCTATCCCCACACCCTTCTTTACTGTCCCTGCTTTGCGCATAAGCCTGCTCTAGGTTGTGCTTGAGGGCGTTGATCATGTTCTCGCTGTAATTTGCCTGTTGCTGCCAAGCGTTTGCCTCCAGAACGAGTTGTTCCATCCGCAGTTCAAGCTCCACGTTCTTTTTGTTGATATCTTCCACCTCGGCCTCTTTCTCCCGGAACTTTTGCAGAACCTTCTCTTCAACGTATGACAAGGTCTGGAGTTGGGTTGCTTGGAATTTTTCTAGAATAGCTTGTCGCAGACGTTCACCCTGTCCAAAGATAATCAAACCATTTCCAAATGAGACGGAATTCATTGTAATCACAATAGAAGTAAAAGAGAGTTAGGAAAACTACACATTTCTCTGGCACAAAATTAGATCCAAGTTGCTTAATTGTATTTAATTTTAAAGTTCAACAAACAATTAGTGTTGAGTAAATCAGTAGCAAAAGAGCTGCACTTTTGCCTCAAATTTGGGTCGTAATGCAAACAATTAGGTGTTAAAAAAACTAGTACTAGCAAGGATGGGAAAATCCTAAACCTAGAAAGTGAATTTTCTTCTAAAATGCTACCTACACATGAATTTATCTATTGTAATCTATGATGCTACACAATTCGTCTTGTCAGGCTTGGAGATGAAGTTTGTAACTTTCAAGTCTGATATTCCTAGGATTTGCAGAAAATGAACTTTGCAGATTAAGAGAGATGGATAAAAAGGGCAACGAGATGTTTGCTCCATCAAGAAGATTATAATCAAACAGCCATGTCCATTTTCAAAGTTTTGAATATGTTCATGACATTCACTAGTATCAAGCATGTGTTTTTCGTTGTTGTACGAACTTGAGAAAGAACTTACCAAGCAACATAACAAAATAATAGCAATACACAGCCAAGAGCAATGCAGAAAAATACAATGGACCAGGCATTATGTTTAAACAATGATTTTGCATAATTACATGTTCATACACCAAAAGTGTAAACACATAGTATATCACTTTGAAAGGATCCGCAAGTACTAGATAGCCTTCAAAGTTGAAACATAAACAAAAAAAAGTCCAAACAGCTGTGATTATTCAAAAGATTCAAGTTTTCATTAAAACCAGAAAAAAGAATGCTTTTGAGAACATGTTTATTCCACAACACAAGACTTAAACGTAACTCCATTGATACAAAACCAGTATATGACCTCTCCATATCAACTAAAAAGACTAGCAATTTACAAAATTGAAGCATAAATCATCCACACCAGCAATATATACTATTTATCATAGACAAGCAGAGATATCGATCCAACACAATACACAGTCAAATCAACCAAACATTGAACACTTAAAAGAGGGGGAAATTATTCAAGAAAATCACAATTCGCACCTGAACTTTAATGTATCTATCAATCTCAGCATCCTGACTCTGCAGCTCGCGATCAAGAGCATCTCCGACCAGCCCGAGCAAGGGCGAGTCACCTGAAGATGCCAATCGTGGATTGTCCAGCGAGAGGCCCAGCCCGGTTGACACTGAGCGGGGCTGCAGCAAATCCACGGATGATATCTGAGAATTGTTGCTGCTGTTGCTTTTATTCAGATTATTCTCCAGAAAAACTTGTTCAATCGGCCGCTTTTTCTTCGCCTCGAGCCCTAAATTCCACTGAGAATCCAGCTCGTTCTCCTCGTGAGGCAGGCCTGGAGCCAAGCCCGCAACTTGAACTGAAAAATTAAAGAAGAAATTAGGAAAATTGAGGTGAAATCGCATCGAAAGAGAAGTAATCGGAGGGAGATTAGGGCAAATACAAGGAGGAATGTAAGGGGGGTGATGATCAAGAAGATTGGGGGTGTTGAAGTAGGGCACTTGCTGCGAAATCCGGCCGTCGACGTTGCTGTTATACATATCCATTGATGGATGAAATTGATTCAAGTGTGGAGCTTTGAATTTGAAAGACGAATCATGTGTTGATTTTGAATAAATTGCTTATAGTGCTTTTGGTTTTGAATTGTTATCTTTTGACAGTCGAATTATAAAGAAAAGTTTATTTAGGCTGGCTACCTAGATAAGATATTGTTGGCAAAATTTATTCTATGCGAGTTAGCAATGTTAAGTAAGAAAAAAAAAATGCATTTAAGTTAGTCGAATATGATGATTAATATGTTGTGAAAAATAATAAATAAAATGTTATATTTATAATATTTTAGATTAATTTTGAAGTTTGGGTGAAATGCTACCAAAATTTGGTAAAATTTATAATTTTAGGGACTAATATTCATTTTTCCTTTGAATATTTTTATGAATTGGACATCGTACGAATCCATCAAATGGAATTTATGAAATTTGTTGGAGGAAGATGGTTCAAGTCGATTTGCTGATGTTGCCTGCCATCGTATGGGTTTGAGTTTTTGACAAAAATTGTACATTACAACGAGATCTGAAAATTGCACAATTGAGAGAGGGTATCATGAGAAGTTGATTTATGGAGTTGTCCAATGTTACACATGGACGGATGATAGAGTCGATCAATCCCACCTAGGATCATTCCTAATCGCAAGATGCATCACTATATCAAGCAAAATTTGGAGAACGTTTTGCTTTATGCTTGCTGAAGAATATCATGGCCTAGTTAATTCGAATTTACTATTTACCAAATTCTAGTAATCATTATTGGCAAATTAGTGGATGTGATAGCAATAGATTAATGCGCTTCTGGTGCCTTGTACAAATGCAAAATCTAGTGTCTCAAAATATTTTATATTAATCATACTTATTTTTTTTACAAATACTAGTTTATAATATAGTTATGGATGATGATTAACAATTAATTAAAAACTGTAATTTAAAAAATTAATACACCCTACTTGCAAACTTAATTGCTGAAATGATTATAAGCATTTCTTATTTGGATATAATCATATAATAGATGTGGAGTACTTCAACTAAAGCATAAAAATTGAAATTAAGAATAAATAAAAACAAATATTCAAAATGGAAACTAGTGGGTAAAGTAAGACATATAAGTATATATACTACTACTACAGTACTACTACTAAAGAGTTCATACACTTCCTTAACCCCAACTGAAGAATACATCCAAACTCAATATATACCAAAAATAAATTAAATTAATAAGTCACACAAAGCCTAGATAAAATATAAACAGACACATGAAGAACTTCAAGAGTTCTTATTCAACTTAGCCTCATGTATTCATAAATACTAGCTGCTAAGCTCACACAAATTGTGCTATGAAATTACCTCAATCAATCCTCAGCAGATATGAACAATGCAACCATCTCATCTCCCATTAATTGTAAGTGCAGTTCTTGAGGGAGATGGGCACGTTGAGCTTCTTGGTGTCATAAACGATAGAGCATTCGATCTTCTTGTAGAACTTCGGCTTCACCAGTTTGCCAAGAACATAAGCCCTCGACCGGACTGTGAACTCCAGTTTCAGCGGCACAGGGAGCGTGGTGATCCCCGTGGGGGTGCTCAAGCTCGCACCACTTCCATACAACGGGATCTTGTCGCCTATTACAGTCACAGCCATGTTCCTCTGGCTGGTACGCGATTGATAGAACTTCTTCACCTGCAACGCAATGCCACAAACCAAAATCATTCGATGACACTCGGCGTTTGTCAGATGGGTTTGACAGAGTGGAGACTTACGGTGCCCGAGCCAATGGTGAGCTGCGAGTAGGTGAGAGCGACCGGAGTTGAGGTGACGTGAACTCCGAAAAATGTAGCTGTGTTGCGGTAGGTTAGTTTCACGGTCGAGTTCATGGAGATCATGTCGGTCGATACCCCCGTGGAATCGGAACCAGCTTGAACCATGAATCTCTCAAATGTAATGCTCTGTTTAATTTCAGTAAAATACTAAAATGTCACAATCTCAATTCAACAACATCAAAATTGCGCATCATCATCAAAAAACAATTCAAATTCTACCAAATCAACTCCAAAATCACAAACCCTTCGCCAATTGATTCATACAATTCACAATTCATCACAATTTCATCAAAATAAGTAACCAAACTCGCCTTGTTTTTGATCTCCACAACATCATCACCATATTCAACGCAATTCAAATTTTCAATGAAATCACAATGCCACATAAATTGATTCATATGAATCACAATCCAACATAAATAAGTTGAGCAAATCCTAATCACAGAGCTAACAAGCCTTGACTCTCGATTCAACACAATTCTGAGCTCAACAAACTACAAAATATCGAAATCAACCAAAAAAAGCGTGGTCAAAGGAGAAACTCACCTTCATCGTGATCTTAGGCTTCTGCGGCTTGCTAGCTCCCCACAAAATCAAGGCGAAAAACGAAAACAACACAATAAATCCTACAACAAAAGCAAGGAAATAGCATCTACGAGGCAGGCCTTTCCGCGACTCCTCATCTTCCAGCAATCCTTCCTCTTCAATCACATCGCAGTCCTTCCAATTCTTCGGTCCCCTGCCCCCAGATCCGACGTCGTTCGGCAATACCTTCCTCGATCCCGGCTTCAGCGAGCCGGAGAAGCGGCTGGTTGACGACTCCCTGGAGTGGTGGCCGACGGAGGAGTGCGATCGCGGTGGCGACCCCATGGGGCTCCCCAGCACCGGAGTCGAGTGAAACGACGTCGTCGTCTTCTCCCCGTCGTGCGAATCGCGCGACGGACTCTGCACGTAGTACATCGCCCGCCGGTTGTGGTCCGGCGACGATGGGGCAAGGCTCGTCACCTCCGAATCCGTCTTCGCGTGCATTGTGTGTTTGTTTCTCTTCTCAGTGCGTGAAGAGTGTGAAAAGTTTGCTTTGCAGAATTTGGAATTTTAGAGACTTCTAATACTGAAAGAAAATGACTCTGGGCTGATTCTATTCTACTTATCCAATTTTCAGAGGATTATTTTAAATTGGCTGACATATTTATTATTACTAGTCCTTATTATAGGTATTTTAATACGATTATCTATGAATTTCTGTGGATATTATTGGTGTGACAACTTGTGTAATTACATACATCTATAACTTTGATCAAATTTGTACTAATATAGTGTAGAATTTGTTTTGATTAATTAGTTCCGTATATCACCATTCACCGACACGAAAAATGAAAATAAGTGAGAATCAATGTTGGGTAGAAAAAAGTCTGCGACAGCTGCGTTAGGGCTGGCAATTACCTTTCTTTAAAGAGTTGGTATGATTTTTTTATTTTTCTTTCCATATTATGTTTTCATTCTTGAGTTTGATCTCCTTTCATAATTATTTCGATTCTATGTATTAAAGCGTCGACCATTTTGCTATTGTAATGTCAATGAATGGTTGAGCAATCAACTTCATTGATCGTTTACCTTTTTTATATATATTAGAGTACAATTATTATAATATGGAAAGTTGTTACACTAATTTGTAGTGAGAAGAAAAAATTGCAACACATGGAGACACGTGAATCCCAAATTAATGTGTTTTTCATAAAGGTGGAAAGAGATAAAGAAAAAAAAGCTTTTATTTTCCTTGGGTCCAAAGGCATTAGTATTAATATATTATGCTTTGGACAGCAATAAATGTAATAGGAGATTCATGGGCTTTGCCCATTTATTTTTGGACTCATAATTATGGAAGTACCATCCTACATTCTTGATGTGAATTGCGCCCTAGTGACAGTACTGCTTAATTATTTGGTTAATTTGCAAATTCTTGCTTGTCATTGTTATAAAATAAAATGCATCCTTGTCTACATTATAAATATTTAGTGTATGGTAGTTCCGTTTTTGAATCTAGCTAGGAAGAGAGAAAATAGTTATGTAATAGACTTTATAGTAGTCTGTATTTTGATTCATTCTAATATTTATCACCACAATTTATATTAGAACGTGTGGTTTCATGACGTTAAATTCTTAATTACCAATAGAGAAACTAACACATAATTAGAAGTTTAGAACAGCAGACAATGAAAACATTATGTGTAATAAACAATCTTGGGTATGAAAGAGATGGAGTAATTCTTTATTAGAAACAATGAATATATTCTCATTATGTATTCTCACTAACTCATCATTGCCTTCATTTCTTCTCCTCGATCCATCCCAACAACACAACTACTAGTACTACTACTATATATACTTGCCTCCAAATATTGGTATATACTTACCCTTCTTAAATCTAGTATTCCAATACTACACAAGCTATTAATATTTTAAAATCCAATGGAAAGACTTAATATTTTTCTAAATTACATAGAAGAGTAAATATATATTAAATCACTTATTCATTTTTTAAATGCGAAATACCTAAGACAGTATAGTATATATCACCGATTAAAATATTTTCAAATTATATTCCACCCACCACCCTCCCCATAAAAAACTATACAAAATCAAGATTTTGATGCATCGATTATGGGCCATCATTGGAAATTCTGTCCATCGAGTTATATGGGTCGAATTAGGAACTGGTCCACTTAATCCTTGGCCCATATTATTAAAACTTATGCCGAATCATATGTTCATATTCTTGGAAGACGAAGGTAGTTGCATTTTTTTTTATTTTGGAAACTCTTTATTTCTAATAAAGTGAATTTTATTCTCCTCTACCAACATTTTAATTATTTTATTTTATTTTTTTCTCTTTCTTAGTTTCATTAATTATGTATTTAAATAAATGGCGAATCAAATGTTCATACTTTTTATGAATGGAAGGAGTATTTAAGTTGGGACGAAATGACTAACATTTTTTAATTCCCGTAGCGACATCAAACTTTTCCATAACCAAGTAACCAAAAAGCGGGTAGTAAGAAAATGATAAAAGATGTATGAAAATGATATAGGCCATTAAACAAGACACATACAACTAAATAAAAACAAAAGGAGCACATACCATATTGAAAATTATCAAAAGCAATACCATTAAACAGTAATTAAAACTAAGGAGCATTATGGTGATATAACTCTGGAGTCTACTGATCCCAAATCCCAACCTCCATGAAGCCATCCTGATTAGCACACCCCCTAAACATCCCATTGCAGTTGAAGCCACACGCCACCTCCCCTTTGCTCGACACCGCGATGAGCCCGGCCTGGCCGCCTCCGTCGAGCCTCCGCTCGATCACGAAGTCCACCGCCTCCTGCAGCCCCATCCCCTTGTACTCCATCACCGCCGCCACGTCGCGGGCCAGCGTGCCGCGTATGATGGCCTCCCCCTCGCCCGTGCACGACACCGCGCACGCCTCGCACGCGTACGTGCCCGCCCCGATCAGCGGGGAGTCCCCGATCCGACCCGACATCTTGTTCATCAGCCCGCCCGTGGACGTCCCCGCCGCGCACCGGCCCTCCCCGTCCACCACCACGCACCCCACCGTCTCCGGGGCGTACACGCTGATCGGGAGCCCGTTCATCTTCAGCGGCGGACCGTCCGCCTCTGCCCCGCACAGAGGAATCCGATAGTCGAACTGCCAAAATGCAATTAATCACGAATTGTCCAACACTCCAACTAGTAGTAGTATTTTAATTATGGAGTACTCCTACTACTTACTATGATTGAATTGGCTTCTTTGGCCAATTTCAGCATTCCGAGGTTGTCCTCAGTGATGAAGTAATCATTGTCAACCAACTCCACTCCCTAAATTCACCAATTGTTAAACCATTTTATAATTCAAAAACAAAAAAGCTAGGCTAACAATATTAATTAAAGTACTCCTCCGTCCCGGATAATTCAGGTCACTTTGACCAAGCACGGGTTTTAAGAATTATAATGAAAAGTGGATTGAAAAAGTTAGTGGAATGTGGATCCTACCTTTATATATTAGTTTTATAATAAAATGTGAGTAGAAATGAATTAGTAGAATATGAGGTCCACTGCCAAAAATGGTGAAAGTGAAATGGGACACATTATGTGGGACGGACCAAAATAGAAAACTGGGACGAATTATCTGGGACGGAGGGAGTATCTCTTTCACGTGTATACTAGTAACAAACAAACCTGTTGTTTGGCGAAGTCCTCGGCTCCGGAGAAAGCAAGATAGGAATGCGGCGATTTATCCATGACGAGACGGGCGAGCGAGATGGGGTTCTTGACGGTGGTGACGCCCGAGACGGCCCCACATCGCCGCCCGACCCCGTCCATGATGCTCGCCTCCATCTCCGCCGTCCCTTCCGCAGTCAGCGCAGACCCGCGCCCCGAATTGAACAAAGGATCACTCTCCAGCTCTCGTATCTACAAACAAAATTAAAGGATGGATCAAAAACACATGCATGTAGCCATTTATAAATTAAAAAAAAAAGACGTACTACAAGCTCGACGACATCAATGGGAGGGAGAGAGGAGCGGAGGGCGGAGATGCCGATGTCGAGGCAGCGAGTGAGGAGTTTCTTGGCCTGCTCTTGACGCTCCTTAGGGAGGTTTGGATCCACACCAGCGCCGCCGTGCACCGCTATAGCCCAACCGCCCATTTCCCCTCTCTCTCTCTCTCTTGGATGCCGCCCGGCGTTTCTCTCTACTCCACTTATAAACATTCTCTCCGCTTATTTATAGCCTATAGGCGTGACCGATCCATACCTAAATCAAAAATTATATTCATTAATTCCATTTTTTAATTACTACTACTATTTTACAATAATACACCTGTCTCCAACCTTGTAATTGTAATAACACTCAGTATCATGTTGTATGAACCTCCTATAGTAACAAAATTAATTCTTATCAAAATACTATAAATGTGAGGACCAGGGGTGAACACATAAATTTGTTTTGGTACGTACCATATATTCTCAATATTCAATTTGTAATTTCGATAATATTTTTCTAATCACTGCAAAAATTGATGCGCAATTACTAGCGTTTGGAAAATTTTAAATATTCATAATTTATAATGTAAAAGAAAGCGTCCCTAAATTGATGGCAAATTATCTTGATATTTTACTAATAAAGACACTATGTGATATAATTAGACACACAAATTAGCACAATTAATAGCATTAAATAGTGTTGTATATTTCATTGTGATGATAATATTTTAAACGATTTACATAGTAACCATTTGGAAAACAAAATAATTTGGTTACGGTTTTCCTTACTGTGTGCAACAAAGGATCCTATTTTTCTGATTTGGAATTTACTTCATAAGATTTAATTTGTGCATATTTTCAGTTATATCTGGGTAATAATACTATTCATTACGCTCTGAATATTCGGATCGTAACATATGGAGTGTATTTTTTGTGATATAGTAATTCATAAAATTTGCATCAATTCAAACAAATGGATTAATTTATAATTTTTCAAATTGTGGTCGTTTTTAAATACTTATAAAACTTTTGCTTGCTAATTTATAATTTTATTATTTTTATTCGAATATTCATATCGTGGGAGGAACGGTCACTCATTTCGTCAATAAAAATAATAAAATTAATTCCACACCAACATATTGTTAAAATCTAGATATGCAACTTGCAATGGCAAATAGCGTGCTAGTCTATTTTATTATCTCAATACTATTTACTAAAACTAAGATCTTCAATTCCAAGATAGAATTTTTCTAAATAATATTACTTTCTAATTAACATTGATGAATTGCTAGCAACTGTTTGGTTTTTAGGCGTAAAATGGAAAATATCAACTCCATTAGTATTGTTTGTAAGTTTTTACAAAAAAATACTTCTAAAAATAATATATAGTCATATTTAGGTTGGGAGTTGATTTATTACAAAACAGGGATGATTAGGATGTGATAAGGATGCTGATTGGTTTAGAATCGGTGTAAATAATCATAATTAAGGAAAACCAGCTATACTTGCTTATTGTTAAATATAATGGTTTCACATTATTCAACTTGTTGCACGAGTAGGTTTTTATATTTCTATAAATGAAAAATATGATATATAAGTATATAAAAATATTTTGTTGATATATTTTCTTCAAGATTTGTGATATTTGAATTTGATGGAGGTTTAATAAAGATGAGCTATAATAAGCATAAATACATGCATGAAATATTTTAGGCGGATTTCCAAGGCCTATTGGATGTATTTTTGGAAATGAAATTAATTAACAACACAACCAATTAACTAATAAACCGTTAATCAAATGAAAGTGTGACATATTCGTACCATTCAAGGATACATTAAAACTTAAAATGGGATAGGTATTTAGTTTCAATAGTATTCAAAAACCAATTCCATTTTTTGTTTTTGAGAAAAAAATACCTATCTTTATGTTTACACTAAACTCAAACCCAAATATTTTTAAAATTTTGTGAGTAAAAAAAGTATAATAAAGAAAATATTCTTTTAAGTTTGAGTTTAGTATGAATGATTAGAGTAAAATCATATTTAATATGACATTTATATTAAAATGGGTTTGAATTTAGTGTAAATGATCGGAAATGCTCTCATTAACGGATCAAAACGTAATCGTGTATACTGATCTTTGACGTCTATTTTATAATAATTGGAGTATAAATTAACGATCAAAAGTCATAAATAAAACGTACAATGTCACATGACACACATAACATTAGGTGTAAAGTGATGTGAAATTCCTATCCTCTTCTTAGTTAATGACATCTAAATTAATGTGTGATTCGATATTTTTTTTAAATTATTAGTAACACTTTATTATTCTATTAATATTAGAAGCAAATATGATTGATTATGACAAAAAATACGATTATGAGTCGTGTGAATTTAACTTTGTATAAGAAAAAAATGAATGGAATTATAATGAAAATTGTGGACAAACAAAACGAATATCACTTTCAATGGTGGAAATTAGGCCTAACTTTTGGGAAAATGAAATCAACTTTTCCGATTATGGTGGAATCCTGCTAAGATTCTTTGTATCATTTCAAATAAAATGGAATAAATATTAAGATTCCAATGACGTGATTTTGTCTTTGGAAAATGATTTTTGATAGATATTGGATTGTCTAAATAATAAACCATGAAAAAGAAATAGCATCCGAGTACTGTTGATGACATCGTGACACGAATTGGATAGCTGTTTAGTTTATTTACTGACAATAATGGAATCTTTAGACTTAATAATTCAATTAAGACATGATAACCTTTTCAAAAATAAATAAAATAATAAAACAGGATAAGATAGGGACTTCAGTAAAAATATTACTAGCATTTAAATAAGCAAGAATCTATGGTACCCTATTTCCTAGAGTCAAGTTGTCTTTATAAGGCTCAGATTTTGAAGAATGTAAATTTTAAAAAAAATGAAGAAAGTGGACGGTTGTGAGCATATAATGGAAGAGATGTAGACGAGTGTTGAAGATCATATCTTTGGAGATTTTTTTATTTTGTCCAATTGTTGATGCATGTGAGCTTTATTAATGTAAAAGAGAAAGCTCAAGAGTATAACAAAACATCCAATAATTAAAGATATGTTTATATTTTTTAGAGATTCAAAATAGTCCAAGGAAGCAAAATCAAACTTAAAACCATAGACAAACAACAAAATATAACATGACGGTAATCCTAAATTAATAGAAGTGAACCAAGGAATACAACTTTTGTTATGGTCTCGTTTCATTCTTTCCTAATTACTTTTATTTCTGTTTTACGACGTACTCCCTCTGTTTTTTCATAGTTTAGTCATTTTTCTATTTTAGAAAGTTTCTTCATAGTTGAGTCATTTTCATATATGATAATTTTTTTCTCTCTCTTAATTTATTCGCTCTACTTTATTCACTTTATACGTTATTCTCTCTACATTTTTATCTCTCTTACTTTTTTATCTATTTATTTAATACATTCAAAATTCATTTTTAAAACTTCGTGCTAAAAAGTTCCGCCTCAACTATGAAGAAACGGAGGGAGTAATCGTTTCGTTTAGCTTTGCTGCCTTTTCTGTTGGGATGATTTGTTAGGCGCTTGTTGTTTAGTGATGATAGCTTGATTGATAGGTATGGTTTGAGTGTGTTTTGTGATGGAACTTTTTTTTTGTGTGGGACCTATACTTGCCATGATGGGGCTAAGATTCATTTAATTAAACAAATTATTCATCTCTTGAATAACTATATCATTCTTATCTATTTCTCTTATGTGATTTTTACACTAGTGCACAACTTGTACATATCAATTATTCCTATTTTCTATAGATTTTAGATAAACCTCACTAATATAGACGATTTCATATTTTTTAAAATTAAATATGAAATGATTATGTTTTATTTTTATAATTGTCACGCAATAGTGAAAATCAAAACTAATAGCATAACAAAAATCAAATATGACGTGATAACAAAACGATATCATTCATTTTTATTGTTAAACAAAACAAACGCCAATTTATCTGAAACGGTAGGATAATTGGATCTACACCATAGTCAATTTCGGCTAATCCATAGTCTTTGTTCTAGCGGCAAGGAGTTTAGACATCAATGTACGAGGTGCCAAGTTCGAGCCCTCTTGACGTCAATTGTTACTGATGACAATAAATCAACAAAAATACGTAACATAAATATTAGTTATTCCTAAAAAATAATGATTGTGAATTCCCTACAAATGCCGAATATTGGAATTGGCTCTTTAGTCTTTACCAACTACTTCTCCTATCCTATAAAAGATGTCATATTTCTCTTTTGGAAAAAATTCTCTCTCACATGAATATAAAAATTATATTTTCTCCCTCCATTTAACACACAAAACAAAACATCCTAACATTTTGTGCCGTCCCATAAGTGTGATATTTTTTATGGGACGGAGGGAGTACTAAAAGAGAAAGGAATTACTGGATTGCCTCAAGTGTATGGGTTGAAATGTGGGCTTGGGTCTAAATTTTGGGTGTGATAGTAATTGTTAACTTGTGCTTCGAGTTGGGTCTGGGTTTTTTGGATTTGGGTTTGGGCTTAGTAAAAAAACAAATGGGTCTAGAGCTATGGTTTGATTAGTCTAATACGAATGTTGAGAGTGTGCTATCTCACTTCAAATTAGCATAGTTCATCGCTCGTGTGATATTTACATACTCATGGCCCATGGCGGATCAATGTGGAGTCTAAGGGTAGGTCAAATTCACCTACGATGGCGAAAACTTCTATTAAATTCAGTCTTTTAATGTATTACTAACCCCACGTATCTTTCAAAATTGAGGTTTATTTTCATCTTTAGTTTTTCGACATCTATCGCACAAGATAAATGACATTATTCTAGCTCTACATATCATTTTGGTATGAGAGTTAAATTATCTCTTTATCCATGTTATTTTTTGGGCTATCTTGTTTTCCATATTTTGACATATTAATAAACCCACTAATAGGTGGGTTAATAATCTACACTGCAAATCCAATCATTATAACTTACTCAAATGTGCTCATTGGCCTTAAACTTTTCACCCTCTTATTTTAATTGAGATTAACTAGGGATATTTTTGTATGATTGCAATCTACTATTTTATTTATTTAACATACCAAACACCTACAAATGTCAACTTATTTATACAAAATTAAATAACTTTATCTTACTAGCACTATTAACTAACCTGACAAATAACAACGCGGATACTAAAGTAGGCCTAAAAATTCGACAATGTTAGTTCGAATAGTGAGAGTGAGATAGGCATATTAAGTTTTAAGACAGTTGGATCTCTTGGACCACATGAAAATGGACCACTTGTACGGCCCAACCCAAACATACCTTTTTTCACGAAAATTTTCCCGACCTATATTAATAATATTGTCACAAATCTTGTTGTATTTAGCATTTTAGTTTGGCAATACATGAAGATGGAGACAAATCTCACCTACAATTCTATCACCATTGGATACCCTTTGGCATTTATTTACATCTTATGCATCGAAAATATATAAACGTGCTTCAATTTTTATCATTTCACAAGATTTACAAAAAAAAGGGGTTATCGATTCTTAAATTATAGCTCCAACTACAGCCACATACTGCCTTTTTTTACCCAAAATTGAAGATGATATAGACATGGACAAAGTTACAATTTTCGAGCAACTTAAGATTTTTTTTTTCTTGATTTCTCAGAATTAAAACAGTAATTACAAACCAGAAAGCACCTATATATACTTTGTGATTTTGTGAGCAATTAAAAATACATTAATTATTTAGAATTTTCTGACTTTGTAATTTAATAAAATAATGATGGAAGGGTGGTTGATAATAATTGGATTCACGCTGGGAATGTGTGTGGCAAAAGAGATGGATGAAATAGGCCCTTATCTTTGCCTAAGTCTCGTTACAATCAACTGCTGAATATTGGGCCCTTCCTTCAATTCTCCCTATCTGACTCACACACACAGTTTAAATTTATAAGTTTTTACCAAATATCAGATTCTTTTTACATTTGATGATTAATAAATATCTCATATATATGAAACTTGAGCTCAATGAATTAAACAAGTTGATTAAGTGCATCATCTTGGTAAAATCATGCATGCTCTCGATACATAACTAACACGTCGGATAATCTTGTCTTCTTACAAAGCCTTTTATGCGGGTGAGGAGCCTAATTCTAATATGTATAGAACGGATCCCGATGTTTGATCTTAAAGCAATTGTGACGGGTGGATCAATAGTGTGAACTTGGACTGCGTTATTGACTTCGATTGTACTAGCTTGTATTAATATCAAGAACATGATTATAACAAATGCTTGTGAAAGTTGTTGAACTAAGTGTTTTCTTACTTGATCTACTAATTGTTTAGTGTGATAATATTACATGTTGATTAATGTAAAGACAAGTTTAAAAGTGGTTAGGACATGAATCAACTTTTAGTGGGTATTTGGTAGAGACTAAGACTTCATTGACTACTAAAATTTCTAATTTAATCGTGATTCAAATACCAAGATCTAGACATCTAGCCACAACCAACCAAGAAAAAGAATAATTAACATTCATGAATAAATTAAAATAGTCATGCTATTATATCACTGCAATCAATAGTACTGCGCATTTCACAAGTACATCCACAACTCAAATAATATAGTAATACATGTAGTGCGTGTATGTGTGTAAGTAATGCTACTACTTGTATGTAATATGTATAGATAGTAGTAGTAGTAAGTAATTAGTTAAGAACATTAGGTAGGATGGTGGAAAATATTTCAAAATTTGGTCCACAGACTCTGACTTCTCACATATGAACTCTGGGGACTCAAAATTTGAAGTTGTCAGAATTGAAGCAATTAATGAATGTTTTGTAAGTGGAAATTAACAAACAAAAACTGCAGATTTCAATGAGGGAAGTAGTGTACAAACTAAGTACATAGACTCGATAGCATGTGCATTTCCCTGCATCAATCTTGAGGAATCATTCATTTTGATTAATTACAATATACATTTATATGTATAGATAATTTCTTTAAGTTTTTACTTTATT
Source organism: Salvia hispanica (assembly GCF_023119035.1). Lineage (NCBI taxonomy): Eukaryota > Viridiplantae > Streptophyta > Magnoliopsida > Lamiales > Lamiaceae > Salvia > Salvia hispanica. Next base: position 87,519 of record NC_062968.1, read on the forward strand.
TTCTGTTTTAGTACTATTTTATTTGGATATACATATATATAATAAATGTGGGTGTGTAAGTAAGAAGATTAGCTAGAGTAGGTAGCATCATCGCGATATAATTTTTTTTCTGTAGTAACTATACGATGTATATAGACTATAGTGATAAATCTAATTATTAAAGTTTCATTCTTTATACTTTATCTTACTGCATCTTCTTAGTCTTTAGCCATTAGTTGAAAAAGAAAAGAAAAGGGATATATAGCTTTAAAAATAGCCAAAGCTATGCTGTGGAACTCTAGATCGAGTTTAAAGAAACCCTATACTAATATTAGTTCTGATTAACAAATTATAAGCTCTAAAATTAAGTTATAAAATCATTTGAATTTTAACCAAAAAACTTAGCCATGTAGAGAATTAGCACATCATTTTAACTAGTACATATTCTCACCTTTAATCAGAGAGTATAATTTTGTTTAGAAAAGAAAAAAACAAAGCACCATTTTCCTAACTACCAAAAGCAACACAATAAAAGAGAGAAAAATGAAAGAAAACGTGACCCCAATTTCAACATTGTTCATGCTTTAACCCCTTTTCCTTTTATTGAATCTTAATTGCATGTAATTCCTATTTTAAACCCTTCTTAAACAACTTTTATTCTTTAATCCAACGAATATTACTTCAACCCTTTTAATCTAATTGTATCTAATTCCATTTTAACCCCATCTTTCTTCTTTTCTTTTTGGAAAATTTAATAAAATTTCCTTCTAGCTAGGATTTATTATTTTCTCTATATCTGTGTGTACTTTGTAGTAGGCCGACATAATTAGTCTGCCTTAAAAAATGAAAATATATAAGACATAAATTTCGTTTTCAGTGCAATAAATTTCGTAGTGAATTCATGAATCATAGAAGTTTAGTTATTAATCTACATATGTGGAAACTTTGTAGATCAAAGAGAAACACTTAACGTTCACTTACGTCTTCTAGATCGAGTTTGACGTTCTTAATTATAAGGATCCATAGTATAATATCCAAGCTATTATAGATAATCTATATTTGATATGATACAAGATATCTCAATAGAAAAAATCACGTTATATGCAATAAACGAGTCCCTAGATAGGCGTGATAGTAAATACTAGAGATGGATATCATTTACAAGAAGGGAATCCTAGTGCACATCAAATTAAAGCTACACACCATTGAGGAAAATAACATAAGATGACAAATAAAAAGGTGGCCACACTATTTCTTTAACAAAAATGGTTTGGCATGCTTATATTTCCAACTCATTCCCATAAATCTACTCACTTTTCCCCATTCATATAGATATATATATATATATATATATACTCCACATAAGAAAAGATTCAAATGGGAATTTTTAAATAGAACATCACTTTATCATTAATCTGAGCATTTTGTAGTTTGTGCCGTATTTGAGATTGTCTTTTCTTGAAAGCAAGCTTCGATTCATACTGAACCTTTTACCGGTTTGAGAAAATTTCACAATATTATGAGTTATTGTGTGATACACATACACTTTCATATTTATATTATTTTTTTGAGTATTTTAGCTGTTGGATGGAGCATCTTTCGTGCTACATATCTCAATCATGTGATCGATTAATGCAATCATAATTATTAAGGTTTAATTAGGAGGTGAGAAACTACTCTTTCCCCAAAAGTTCTTTTTATACTACTCCCTCCGTCCCAAGGAAGATGACCCCTTTCTTGGGAGGCACGGGATTTTATGCAGTTATATTTTGTGTGTTAAGAGGAAAGAGTAAAGTAAGAGAGAGGGAATAAAGTAGAGATAAAAGTGTTTCCATTTTAATAAATGAGTCATTTTAGTTGAGACAAACCAAAAAGAAAAGTGGGTCATCTTCAATGGGACGGAGGGAGTACTATATAACAATTCGTGTCATCACATATAGTATTTGGTTTGCAAGATTGTATCCCGGATTAAATTTATAGTGTGTTTGGTTCATGAGATTAAGTCCTTCAACTCAATACTAGATAGATAATCATGAGATAATTAGTCTTAGCTAACCCTCTATGACTAAAATAATCTCACAACTCAATCCTAGATTATATCTTAGTATTAATTTATTTTGCCAACCAAACACCACCATGTACCCACAAAAGTATATATGGATAGATTCAAAATTGGCCATAAAATATCAAAAAATGGAATTAAAAAACAAGACACAATTAAGTGCATTCGTCCTAATTTTAATAAATATGTTTCACACTCAATTCAACATGCAAAATTATATTATTACCCTACTAACCAACAACTATATGCAAAGAATGGGTCTAACTTAGCATCGCAGTCATGATGACTCATTGACTTTGATAATCGAATTATGATGTGTCGATATATCATATATGGTCATGCAAATCATCATATAGCATGTTTGAAATGGGTGTAAAATATGTTTTGGAAGATAGAAAATAATAATGTGTTTAGAGACACTAAGATTTGGTCTACAGCCACATCTCGTTATGCAAACCATTTTGGTCTACCATCACCATTGGGGAAAACTTGCTATTTTAGAATATCCCTTAAAATAAGACTAATTCTATCACTATAATGAGGTGGGTCTCATTCTCTATTAATAAGATTTTGATCACTTTTTTTTTTTACTTTTCTCTTACTTTACTAATTATATATTAAAACTTATATTGATTTTCACTTTTCAATGTTATCTAATTTTTTTAATGTTATCTAATTTTTTTTTAGAGACGGAGCTAGTATTAATAAAGTATATTAAATGAAATTCCAGTCAATCAAATCAATTGGGTGATGAAAAAATACTAGTGAGTGAGCTCTCACTACCCATAAGGTCAAAACTCCGGTAACAAATTAACCTGCAAAAATGATGCTAGTGGCCGACAATTTGTTCCTTCCCTCATATGCAAACAAATTCTACATTTTTCCCACACACGTCTCTTTCTCTCTCCAAATTTTTTTGCAATTAGATTTAATTTGATAAATTAGATAAGATTATTATAATAGATAAGTTAATGATATAAGAAAATTCATAACAATGTCATATATAAGTAGACTTGACTGATGATTTATGAATCTTGGTTGACAAAATTATCGCGAGCCAATTCAATCTCGAGAAATCTCAAGAATAACTTAATCATGCATGAACGACTGAACAATCTTGAGATATAGTTGTGCATACTTAAATTAAGGCATTAAGTTATAGTCTTGGATAAAAATACCAAAATTACAACCGTCGAATGAAGGTTGGCATTTGGATTGAATGCAAAGATAGTAGCGAGATTCCGTACAAAATATTATTCAACATATATCTAAAACTCAACTATATAATACTCCTATAGTCTAGAAAAGACAGATAAATAAATTAAAAAGGAACCGAAGTGGGAAAATTGCATTATTTAATTACTAGGACTTGAATTTCTTAGCGACATGCTCCGGCGAAGAGACGGCGGAGGAATCGTCGGAGCTGAAGTCGACGTCCACCACCCCTTTGGGGCTGCCGGGGAGCTTCCTCTTGTTGCACACGGTGGCCACCTCTTGTATCAGGCTGCAGCAATTCTCCACCTTATCCTGTTCCAATTTCCATCATCACAACTCTACTTAAATCACGTGACAAAATCAATCAAATTGCTTGATTAATACTCTCTCCGTCCCACATAATTTTACCCAGTTTTCCATTTTGGTCCGTCCCACATAATTTTACCGATTTCACTTTTACCATTTTTGGTAGTGTACCTCATATTCCACTAACTCATTCCTGCTCACATTTTATTATAAAACCAATACTTTAAAAGTGGGACCCACGTCCTACCAACTTTTTCAACCCACTTTCTATTACATTTCTTAAAACCCGTACCAAGTCAAATTGTGTAAAATTATATGGGACGGAGGGAGTATGTTTCGGAATTCGATTTCTACCTTGTTGATTCCGAGAATTCCGATGAGATGATCGTGATGTTCGACGCCGATTGTTGGCTCGACGCTGCTGATCACACACAGCATTGTGGCGGTGGCCAATGCAGACGGCGGATACCTCATGAATCTACAGTCTGCAGATCGATTCACACTCAAAAATTGAAGAGAGAGGAAGAAGAAGAAGAAACGATGATTAATTACCAGAAAGCAGAGAGAGAAGAAGGCAGTGACATCTCCGAAGAAACTCTGTAGAGGTGTCGCTGAACAGGCCTAACTTTCTGGCGATGCAATCGAGAAACGAAAGCGGAGTAACCGGATTCATCTTCCAATCGAGAGTGGAAAGGAGTAAAATCTCCATCCTCTGAATCGTTTTGGACTCGAAAACGTAATCGGTCTCCTCCGCAACCTGCAAATCCGATCTCAACAATCAGAGATGGAAAAAACAGAGGAAGAGAGATCCGAAGATACAACACATACCTGGAGATCTAAAAGCAAGGGCACATGAGTCTCCTCCACTTTGGCAGCCAACGAAACGCAGGCAACAGCAGCTAATTGCGCCATCCATGGCTTCTCGCCGCCAGATTGGAAGCTACGTTGTTGGAATCTATCGAAATAGTTAACCGCGAGCACGGCGGTGAGGGCAGAGAAGGAGTAGTGGTGAGCGACTTTAAGCATCCAGTGAACCGCGTCGGCTCTCACCGGCGCAGCGCCCGCGTGCGGTTGGTGGTCCTGCTCTTTGTGCAGTAGAGAGATGAGCTCGTCGTCTTCATCCTGAGGGGCGTTATGGTAATTGAGTATGTGTGTGAAGGAGGAGTTAATGTCAGCGTCCCAATGGCGTTCGTCCTCCTCGTGGCAGTAGAGGGCGGAATCGAGGAGGATTTGAGAGGTCAGTTGAGGATGAGAAGACATCTTCTTCCGAGAAGAAGAGTTTCGAGGCGTGCGCTCATTCTCTATTCAAACCGAGATGGATGCTTAGAGATGAGGTTGGAGCCATTTTAATGAGTAGTAGTAAGAGACGGATTTATGAGGCGTCTTTAATTACTCTCTCCGTCCCAGGTAATTCGAGACACTTTGATATGGTAATTCGAGACACTTTGATCTGGTACGCGTTTTAAGAAATGTAATAGAAAGTGAGTTGAAAAAATTGGTTGGATATGGGTCCTACTTTTAAAGTAGTATTAGTTTTATAATAAAATGTGAGTAGGAATGAGTTAGTAGAATATGGAGTCCACTATCAAAAATGGTAAAAGTGAAGTGAGACAAATTATGTAAGACGGTCTGAAATGGAATATTGGGTCGAATTATCTGAGACGAAGGAAACTTTTCTCATTGCTCTTGTAGTTGTATGTAAGAGATACATGGAGCGTGTGTTTTGGGCTTAATAAGGCCGTGATGATAATGGGCCCTGCAAAAAAAAAAAAAAAACATTATCCGGCACGTGAGTATTTGTACGTTTGAATTAGTGAAGAGATTAATCGATAATCAATTTTTTTTTAATGAAATGTTTCAAATTTGAGTCATAAACTATATGAGTATAATATCTGTATAAATTATTCCCTCTATCTTTCATCCTCTTTTGCTATTTATCTTACTTTCTTCTCCTACGGATATAATTTCGAAAAAGAACTCTTGGGGACAGAACTCAAGACCGGCTAAGAAAAGTCGTTGACAATCTGTTGGGGTTTTCTGCCACTTTTTGGATGGCGGAAATGTTATTTTTCTCCGTAGCTATCACAATCATGAAATTTGCATATTCTAATCGCACACTTTGACAAAACCATGTAAAATTGCACATCACGAAGAGAAATAGCTGGGGGTAGAGGCTGAACTGTCGTAGGATCGGAGGCCGATTTATGGAGATTCTTGATAATCGAGTCAGTCTCCCAATCAATTCTACCTAGAACTGTATGCATTTCTTACCAAACACCATTTTTTCTCTTTGGATCGACTATCTCAATATATCATTGACGACCATCCATCTCTCTCTCTTTGCCTTCCAATTGAATTCAAAAGAATCCAGAGCCTTTTCAATTCTATGTTCCGTATTTAACACAATTATATTTATATATAGTAAATTAGGATACAAAACAACATTTGGAAGAGAGGATATCATCACTTACTAAAATTGACGCTCCACTGCTCTATACGGCGTCTGAAATAATATCAGTATAAATAATTGGCTCGTTACCATTATCATTATATATATCATTTATGTTCACAATTATTAATTCATCGATGATGGTTATATCGAACCAAAATGATTGTATAATTTATGCTAATTTCGATATGACGAGAAACATCTAATTATGGGAGTTAATAGATGTTAGTTGATATCATGGTTAGAGACGAAATAATTTGAAGCGTGAGTGGCTGTAATTTCATAAATAAAGATAAAAATAATTGCATGGAATAAAATAAATGTATTAGTATAGCTGAAGGAGTTAAATATGTAGATGCAATTGGATCTACGTGTACCTATATGTGTATCTATGTTATTATGAGTCACGACCAAACAAAAGAATAAAAGCTTATAACTCGTGACTATCATTATAATGCTTGCTAGTAGGCCAATTATTTGAAGCTAGGCCGCATGCCCATTCTTTAAAATGTTGTCTAATTTATTTGTAAGATAACTATATTTAAGGGAATAGATTAATATACTTTATTTGTTATCTCTAATTATTAAAACAAAATTATTATTCACTTTATGAAATGAGAACAACATCACGTCATCAATAAAGAGGAATATATAATATCGAAGTGACATAAATAATTCTAGTGCTAAAGGAAAAAGAAAAGATTAAATAGCTAGCGATAATAAAAGAAAAAGATAAATAAAGAAGACCGGCGTTATAAAGATTAAAGACACCAATAAATGAAATCTGGAGTATTGTCTCTTTTATATTTAATCAGTCTTTTTGTGCCAATTTCTAAAAATGTTACACCCACTTTATGCACATTTAATACTAATTAATATTAATCCCAACCAATATATATCTTCGGTTATCTCTACATACATACATTTGCATGTGATCAGTAGTCTCATTTGAGAGGGTCCCACTTGTTAAAATTTGTGAGATATATCTAAATATGAGTATGATTAAACATCACTATTATCACAATGCAAGCTCTTTATTTAAAAACATGGTATTTGTCTTATAATTCAACGTTTGAATTGATGTTTGCAGTATTTAAATTGCGTCTTAATTTGTAGGAGCATAAAGCCTTAAAGAAAATTCATCTTAGCTTGAATCATATAAATAGTGGTTTTTAACCATATTAAGTAACATTTCATACCTCTAAAAAAGTATTCTTAGCATAATAAAAGAACTATTCAAACTAGGAAAATTTAAGCTATGATGCTTTATAAAAGGTTTCCACAATTGGTTTCTTTGTTTCTTAGTAAATATCTTCTTGATCTTACGTGTTCATCATACAAACAATTGTTTTCTTACTCCAGTGAATCAATATATAATCAAATGTGGGCTAGTCTTTTATTTAGCATTGAATCGGCATGTTATGCAACTTTAAACTTAGTAAAGATCGATAATTTTAACTTAGTAATAACTAATGAACCAACCCACCCTCTTTTCTTCATTCCTAGTGCTAGTTACTTGGATTAAATTAAACATTTAATTTATTTACCGATTACTATTATTTCATAGTAAGTTTCATTAAACATACTCCTTCCGTCACGGTTAAGATGACACATTGCTTAGCCGGCACGGGGTTTTAGGAGTTATTGGTTAAAGTGTTTAATTGGAGAGAGAAGGTGAGTGTAAGTATTAAAGTAGAGAGATAAAGAAAGATAGATATTTTAATAGGAGTGAGAAAAAGTGGTTGAGTGTATTAATTGGAGAGAGAAAGTTACCAAAAAAGGAAATATGTCATCTTAGTTGAGACAAACTAAAAAGGAAAACGTGACATCTTAAGCGGGACGGAGGGAGTAATAAGAAATTTGCAAACATCAAAAACTAGCCAAACAATGAAAAAAGTTTAGAACGTTAAAAAATAATCTATTTATAGCAGTACTAGGCATTAAAAGGCCCATACCACTTTTTTAATGTCTCAAATTCGTATACAAAAACTTGTGTATTTCATAAATACATCATGTCATACAGATACAACAAGAAAGAACTAAGACTAAAATAAAAACTAAAAACCATAAAAAAAAAAAAAAGGGTGAGAAACAATATATTTGCTGGACTCAAAACACACTGGGCCTATACATGGGAGATAAATGGACTTTATAGTATTAAGTATGGCATAGACATGATTTTATGTATTCCATTTATATCACAAACTATGCCCCTTTTAACATAGTATTATAATATTTTGGTATTTCCGTCTATTTAATGATTGGATTGTCTGAATTTAATATGCCAATCAAGTGCTCGTGCAAAGATATCTCCAAGTTCAAACGCTTTAAATATTGCATGCAATTTGTGAATATGTCTGAATTTAATATGCCAATTCAAATATATACTCCGTACTAAGAATCAACATTTGGAATCAAAGTTGTTAATAACAACACATAAAGTAATAATCGTAAACCCACGAACCCCAACCAATCTTTACGCCGCTCCGACTCCAAAGAGAACACAAATAAAACAAGGTTTGTGTATGTATTTTAGTTTTTAAAGTTCTCCCCACTTTTGTTTTCTTTTTTTTCTTTTTCAATCGTAGCCAACATAATTTATGTCATAGTTACGTTTATGCTTGCCGCATGTTGATACTAAGATAGTTTGTTTATATTTTAAATAATTTATGTTATTATTTACGTTAATGTTGGCTTTTCCTTTCGCTCTTCGGTAGAAAGTGGAATTATTGTCAAGGTCAACCACCTCAACATATTCAACCAATGCAACAGTTTATGTCACAGCCTACCCTACCCGGCAAGGTAGTTCCATTTTTGTCATTATTATTGTAAACATCTACTCCCTCCGTCCGCTATTAGGAGTCTCATTTATAGGCGACACGAGTTTTAAGAAATGTAGTGTGTGATAAAAAGTTGTTGGAAGAGGTCCCACTTGTGTATATTAGTTTTAAAAGAAATATGAGTGAAATGAGTTAGTGGACGGTAGAACCCTTTTACCATTTATCGTAAGAGTGAATCGGAACTCTTATTCGCGGACAGACTAAAATGAAAAAACGGGACTCTTATTCGCGGACGGAGGGAATATTCAATTAGCAAACATGTTAACAATTAGCTATTGATAATTTTTTTTGTGTATTTTTCAGGAGGAGAAGAAAGAAACAGTTGTTGCATCAGTTAAAGAGAACGCTATGGATGAGGAACCTTTCATATATGCTACTAAGCAGGTACTGATTAATTCAGAAATTATTACTTCATGTATTTTTACGGTAATTCCTTGCATGTTCAGGAGGCAAAAAAGGCATTTAAAACACTATTAGAGTATGCAAATGTGGGGGCGGATTGGAGCTGGGAAAAGGTAACTTGAATCCTCTTCTATGTTCATCAATAATTGTTTTCAACTTAATTGTTAATACATATCAGGCTATGGAGGTAATAGTTAATGACATAAGATATGATGCTCTGAAAACACTTGGTAAAAGAAAGCAAGCATTCAATGAGGTAATATAATTACGTTTATAATTTATAGTAGCTATACCAACTTATCTTGCATATCTTTGATATTTGTTTGTTTAGTACATAATGCAAAGGAAAAAGATGGAGGATGAGAAGAGACGTCTCGTGCAAAGAAAATCTATGGAGGCGTTTATGAAAATGTTGGAAGTAAGATTTTCTTCTCCATTTGATCGATATACTTACATATGTATGCTTGAAACGATTTATGGACATTTGAGTGTAATGTCATTCTTTATTTGCCTAGGAATCTCAAGAACTCACAGCATCTACATGTTGGAGGTTGCAATTCTTTTCTTGCTCAAATTTTATCCCTGTATATTTTTAGTCTAACTTATAATGCAACAACCAGCAAAGCATTGACAATGTTCGGAGATGATAAACGGCTCAAGACACTTGACCTAGACGCGGTCCGTCAGGATCTCTTTAGAAACTATTTGATGGACATTCAGAATAGGGTATGAAATTTTCCTTTGAGTTTTGAGACATCCTATTATATCAAGATAGTTGGTTAATAGACAATAGATGTTGGATGTTATTATTAGTTTGTATATAAAGTATGAATTGGAATATAACAGATGAGGTCTTCAAGCAGTGACGAAGAGTATGCAAGAATTCTTGATGATGCTGTTTATCACTTGGATCTTCAGAGGTTGGTCTATTTAGCAAATTACTCCATTCGTCCCACAAGAATATGCACTCTTTCCTTTTTAGTCCGTCCCATAAGAATATGCATTTTCTAATTTTGGAAAGTCTATTCTCTCTAATTAGGTGGGACCCATTCTCCACTAACAATACTTTACTTACTTTTTCTCTCTACATCTCTCTTATTTTACCAATTTTACATTAAAACCCGTGTCGTCCTCAAAGTGCATATTCTTTGGGGACAAAGGGATTATTTATTTGTGAACACTAATTAATAGTAGTACCATTATTTATTTGTGAACATTAATTAATAGTAGTACCATTTATGTTGCCTTTTTTATAGTGTTAAACTAAAGATGGAGAAGATGGAGTTATACATAGACTCAGCGAATGAGGAAATTTGCACACATCCTGGTTCTTTATATGAAATTTGCATTAAATGTGGGCTACACATACAAGATGATTCCTCCATTCCACTCAAATACATTCATAAGGTTTCTCTCCAATATCCTTACTCATATAGTGTTTCGTACCAATCGGTCTTACTATTCTCCATGCAGAATCTGAGGATTGCTAAATATGAAATGGCTCGATTACGCGACAAAGGTTTCGAGGAGTTGGTTTGTCACAGGAAAAAACTTTATCTGGTCCTTGGTTTAGATGGCATACTAATGAATGCAATTAAACTCACCAATATTAAAGAGGAAGAAACATACTTAATCAACCAAAAAGAATCCCTGCCAGGTATGTTAAACTAATTGTTGGCTGCACCTTCGTTTGATATCGTCCGCTTTACTTATAGTATTATTAAAATTAGATACCTTGAAGAACAACTTGTTCAAAATGGAGAAGAGTAAAATGGTGACTAAGTTGAGGCCATTTGTGCACACTTTCCTAGAAGAAGCTAGTAAACTATTTGAGATGTACCTATATTCCATGGGTGAAAGAGGCTATGCCTTGGAAATGGCAGAACTACTTGATCCTCAAAATAAATACTTTCATTCAAGAATAATTTCACGTGATGATTGCACTCATGAGCATCAAAAGGGTCTAGACATTATATCGGGGCGAGAAAGCACTATCCTCATCGTTGATGATACATCATGGGTGAGAAGTTTAATTTTAATCTTAGGTAGTTATGTTAATGTTGTTTAATAGATTTACTAAAACTGTTTTAGGTATGGAGAGAAAAAATAGAGAATATGATATGGATAGACCGATATCAATTTTTTACCTCGAATATTGGTGTTAGCCTCTGTCAACAAAAAACCGATGAAAGTGAGAGTGAGGGGCCTCTAGCCACTGTTTTGAAGCTGCTCCAACAAGTACACACTTTGTTCTTTGACAAGGTATTATCTTTCTTATATGATTGACAATTTTTTATACAACACCGAAAATACTACCCAAGCACACACAAATTTAATCCAATGAGTTTGAGTCAATCTTTATTGAGTTTGTGCCTTTATCGTATCAACTCATTAGGTACTCGATAATTTTGGGTTAGGTTTGAGTTGAGTTCGAGTAACCTATTGAAAACTAACAATATTATTTTTTCTATAATACTTTAATTTTATTCTCGAACGTTTACATCCAAATTAAATCGTGTTAATCAGGTTTAATAGTATACTATCATGTTTTAATCGGGTAAATTGGGTTTGTGTCATTATCGTGTTGTTGTTGTGTCGTATTAACTCGTAGTATACCAATGTCGTTAGCTGGTATATTTCATACAAGTTTAAAAATAGCTGGTCGAGTTATTGTTGAGGTTAAAAGTGTAATTAACAGGTTAGGATATGATTAGGCCTTATTGGGTTATATCATTATCAAGTTGATTGATAGTGGCCTAACCCACATGATTTTACAGCCCTCTCTCGTATCTAATTTTTAATCGAAGTTGTCATTCTATTACCATCATTTATTAATTTTCATTTTCTCTCTAGGAACGCAAGGATAATATAGAGGAGCGAGATGTGAGACAAGTAAGTTTTGGCTCTACATTTTAGTATTTTGCACTACAATACATGCAAACACAAGAACCAAAAAGAAGAATGAGATGCTTTTAGATCATGCATGAGTTAAAGTATGTTTATTAATGCATTCAAATAGTTTTAGCTGCTTTACTTCACCTATTACGGTTGATTTAGAGATGATACATCATCTTGGCAGGTTGTAAAAACAATTGGGACGGAGTTTCTCGATCATTGCAAAGTATTTAAGAAGTGGATAGTTCCAATGCCGTGGTGTTTTGCAGTAAGGAGCCTCAAAATAGGTATCTTGTTGAGAAGAGCTAAGCAGCAGTCTAATAGCATAAGAACTAGGAACAACTAAAATTTTCTTATATGGATAACTATTCAATTTCATATAATTTTATACGTGAATCTAGAATATATTGATTAATCATATTATTATTATTACTTATTTCTATAGATTTTGGTTTGGATTTGATTATTGTAGTCTTATCTATATTTTTATTGTGTAATAATAGTTATTTGAAATATAAAATTTGGTCAAATTTTGGTTAATCTCATGACTTTTGGAAATGGAATATTAAATTATAAAGTTTCTGTTTTTCCCAATTGTCTTGTTTGTATAAAAATAGATTAGGTGATGTTAAAAACAACATTATTTCAATAAAATAAAAAAAAATAAAAGAAACAAAATAGTACTACTTAATTCTGAAGCACCATCTAACCAAATTTCTAAAAAGAACCATCTACACAACAGAAGCATTATCAAATAAAATTTTCCATATTCAGTGGAGTTAAGAATTCTCATCAAAATCAATTTCATGCAAAGCAATTGACACTTTATTAAATCGACACCAAAATCAGTTACCTCATTCTAGTGGTTCATTAAGAAACAATTCACACAATCATTAGAACCCTATGTGACTATGTGTGTGAAATGTGTTAATGTCTAATTTTGTTAAATAGCTTATGATCAAACGACAATCCACAAATAAAGGAGTCAGACGAATGTATTGTGTATGAGACGAACCGGGGGGGTAATAGCCAATAGGGGAATAAGAATTGTGAAAACAACTTTAAGATTGTATGTACATATAATGTTTCGTTTATGAGATTGAATCTCACGACTTAATCCTAGATGAATAATTATATAATAATAAGTTATAATTATCTCTTCCAATAAAAATACTCGCAAACTCAATCTTAAGTGGATAATTATATGGTAATGAGTTATAGTAAGTGAACTACAGCTATGTATATACCAAAAATTATAAGTTACTCCATAACAAATTGATTAAGATTGGATTATAAATTATATTTAATACTCCATCTGTCTGTGAATAGGAGTCTCATTTTCTTCCGGCTCAGGTTTTAAGAAATGTTAAGAGAAAGTGAGTGGAAGAAAGCAAGTGGAATATGATCCCACTTGTATATATTGATTTTAATATGTGAGTGGAATGAGTTAGTAGAATGTATGATCTCTTTCCCATTTATAGTGACTATGAACCGAGACTCCTATTCGCGGATGACCTAAAATGGAAAAAACAGAATTCCTATTCGTGCACGGAAGGAATAATTTGGTATTTTCATTTATTTAATGATGAGATCGTCTAATTTAATTTGTCAATCAAATGCTCGTGCAAAGATATCTCAAAATACAAATGCATTAAATACTACATGCAATTTGAAAATTTGATTGAATTCAAATATATATATAAAGAAACTAATTATCAACATTTGGAATCGAAGTTGTTGATAACAACATACTGTATAAAAAATAATTGGATCTACAAAACCCAAGTAGTCTTTCACCTCGCCGTCAACTTTAAAGAGAGAAATAAAATAAGCTATGTGTTTTAGGTAATGGACTATTTTCTTTTATATTCTATATTGTACTTACTAAGTATTTGATAGCAAAATTAGCAGTAGTATTAAAGTTTTTAAAGTGCTACCCCACTTTTTTGTTTATTGTAAGGTAACCTAATTTATGTCATAGACTCATATTACGTTTATGCTTGCCGCCTTTTTTTCAATGGTTTTTCTTATACGTAGCATATTAAACCTTAGAGAATATTCTAAATAGTTCAAGCTTTTAAAAATACCTCATTTTAAAATTGTTTAATTTCAGTCGAGGTCTAAGAACTAATACAATCTAGAAAGACATATGTGTAATGAAATATATCAATATAAAAATAAACTAACTATTATCTAAAATTTACCTCTATATTTGGTTATTTCAGTTATGCGGGATTTAATTATTTTTTATCACTACCCTATTTATTATACAGTGTATGTATATGTATACTCTATAGATACGTGTTAATTAAGTAAACTGTTAGTTTTATGTATATAGATACAAATTTTTCTATGAATACAAATTTTTCTTGGATATTTGTTAGAGTTAATAGTTATTTGGATTATAAAGTATTGCTAAATTATGGCCAGTCTTATAAAGTTTGAAATTGGAATATTAAATTATGAAATTTTATTTTTTTATTAGTTGTCTCATCTTTATTCAAAATGTCTTGATGATGTTCAAAATAACGTATTTTATTAAAATAAGTACTTTCATATTTTAATAAAACAAAGTTGTTTCAAATATCATCAAAATATGAAATTTCGTACTCCATCCGTGCTGTAAAAATATGTGCATTTTCTATTTTCATTCGTGCCTCAAAAATATGGGCACTTCCATTTATGGAAAGTTATCCCAATTTATAAATCAAGCTATTTATCCCTCCATTCCAAGATAAGCAAAACACTTCAGATGGACACATGATTTAACGAATTAATATTTAAAGAGTTAAAGTAGATTGCGAAAGTATGAGAGAGCGAATAGTAGAGAAGTAAAGAGATAATAAAGTATGTGAATAAAGCAAGAGGGATAAATTTTTGATAAAAAGGGAAACTACTCACTTATAGTGGGACATACCAAAAAGGAATATAACTCGCTTATCTTGGGACGGAGGGAGTACAACTTATACCATCATTAAGACACTAATAATAATGTGAGTCCTACCATCAGTTAACACTACTTTAACTATCATTCTCCTCTTCTTTCTTACTTTATCAATTTTGTCTTAATTCTCGTGTTATATCATATGTCCATATTTTTGTGGGACAGAGGGAGTATATTAAAGGAGAAATTGAGAAAAACTTAAATTTTGTGATTTAATATTCCGATTTCAAACTTCGTGAGATTGACAAGAATTTGACCAAAATTCATGATATAAATGACTGTTAACTCTATTTATTAAAGGTGATAGAGCGGTTGGTCCGAGTCAATTGGATATGCCTCAAGGTCAAGGTCAAGGTCAACCACCTCAACATTCTCAACCAATGCAACGGTTCATGACGCAACCTACCCTACCTGGCAAGGTAGTTCCATTTATGTCGTTATATAATGGCGCGAGATTTTAGAAGATGTTGTTTTGTGTGTTTAGTGAAAGAGAAAATAGGTAGATATGACATCTTTTATTCCTTTTATTGGACAAACTAAAAAGACATATGCAATTGCACCCAAAATGGAATACGATACAACTAAACTATAATGAGATAGATGGAGTACATATAATATGTGACATAAGGGACACAATTTCCAGGTAGACTTCACAAAAATAGTGGTCGATAAATGATAATAGCTTTTTCTCTATTGTTCAGAAGGGGGACAAAGAAATTGTTGTTGCACCAGATGAAGAGAAAACTGTGGATGATAAACATTTCATATATGCTACAAAGCTGGTATTGACTTAATTCATTAATTATTACAAACATGGATTTATATGGTAATTGCTTGCCCGTTCAGGAGGCGAAAAATGCATTTAAATCACTACTAGAGTCTGCAAATGTGGGGACGGACTGGAGCTGGGACAAGGTAAATTGAATCTTGTTCTCGTAAATTGAATCTTGTTCTCTTTTCATCTATGCTTACTTAATTGTTGATATATATCAGGCTATGAGGGTGATAATTAATGACAAAAGATATGGTGCTCTGAAAACACTTGGTAAAAGAAAGCAAGTATTCAATGAGGTAATATAATTATGTTTATAATTTATTGTAGCTACAACAATTTATTTTGCATATCTTTGATATTTGTTCTTTTAGTACTTAATGCAAAGAAAAAAGATAGAGGCGGAGAAGATACGTCTCATGCAGAGAAAAACAATGGAGGTGTTTATGAAGATGTTGGAAGTAAGATTTCGTTCTCCATTTGATTGATATTCTCACACATGTCTGCTTGAAACAATTTACAGACATTTTAGTATAATGCAATTCTTGGTTTGCCTTAGGAATCTCAAGAACTCACAGCATCTACATATTGGAGGTTGTATTTCTTTTCTTGCTCAAATTTTATTCTTGAATTTTTTAGTCTAACTTGTAATGCAACAATCAGCAAAGCATTGACAATGTTTGGAGATGATAAACGGTTCAAGGCTCTTGACCTAGATGCGGACGGTCAGGATCAATTAAGAAACTATTTGGTGTATCTTCAGAAGAAGGTATACAATTGTCCTTTTGAGTTATGAGACATCCAATTATATCAAGATAGTTGGTTGATAGAGGATTTATATATGTTTGGTTTTATAATTAGTTTATGTATAAAGTAATAAATTGGAATATGACAGATGAGGTCTTCAAGCAGTGATGAAGAGACTGCAAGAATTCTTGATGATGCTGTTTATCACTTGGATCTTCAGAGGTTGGTCTACTTTGGAAATTTAATTGTCAACATTAATTAATAGTACCATTTTTGTTGCCCTTTTGTAGCGTTAAACTTAAGATGGAGAAGATGAAGTTAGACTTAGACTTAGACTTAGAGAATGAGAAAATATGCACACATCCTGGTTCTATACATGAATTTTGCATCAAATGTGGGCTACATGTACAAGATGATTCTGCCATTCCGCTTAAATACATTCATAAGGTTGGTTCTCTCTAACCTTCTTATTTATATAGTATTTCATATCAATAATCTTATTATTTTCTTTACAGAATTTGAGGATCGCTAAAGACGAAATGACTAGATTACGTGACAAAGGTTTCGAGGATTTGGTTTGTTGCAGGAAAAAGCTTTATCTGGTCCTTGGTTTAGATGGCACACTACTACATACAATTTGGCAATCCGATATTAAAGATAATGAAACATTCTTAATCAACCAAAAAGATTCCCTGTACCTTAAACCTACTTGTGGAGTGCACCTTAGTTTTTGATATATTCTACTTTGACTTAAAGTTTTATGAAAATTGGATACCCTGATGAACAACTTGTTCAAATTGGACAAGAGTAAAATTATAACTAAGTTGAGGCCATTCGTGCACACTTTCCTTGAAGAAGCTAGTAAACTATTTGAGATGTACATATATACTAAGGGTGCAAGAGGCTATGCTTTGGAAATGGCAGAACTACTTGATCCTCAAAATAAATACTTCCATTCAAGAATAATTTCACGAGAGGACTCCACTCATGAGCATCAAAAGGGTCTAGACATTATTTTCGGGCGAGAAAGCACTATCCTGGTTGTTGATGACTCAGTATGGGTGAGAAGTTTAATTTTAATCTTAGCGAGTTCAATTCATGTTGATTAATAGATTTCCTTGAATTATTTTTAGATATGGAGAGAGAAAGTGGAGAATGTGATACGAATAGATCAATATTACTTTTTTGCCTCAAGATGTCCTGATAGCCACACTCAAAGAAAAACCGATGAAAGTGAGAGTAAGGGGCCTCTGGCCAATGTTTTAAAGGTGCTCCAACAAGTACACACCTTGTTCTTTGACAAGGTATTGTCTCTACTCTTTTATAGGTTGACAATTTTGGTTATGACTTGGATCAGACTTTATTGAGTTTGTGTCTTAATTGTGTCAACCCATTTGATACTAATAATATTAGTATTTAAATTATACATTAGTTTTATTTTCTGGGTTCATTTGAATAAGAATTAAATCGTGTAAATGAGGTTTAATCGTGTAAATTGTGTTCTTGTCATTATCGTTTTGTTATTGTGCCACATCAACCTATATTATATTGTGTCATTAATGGGCACATATCGTGTGTGGGTTTTTAAATAGCAGGCTTGAGTTTGTGTTCAGGTTCAAACTAGGTCTTATTGGATTAGGTCATTATCATGTTAAACCGATAACGACTCAATCCACACGATTTCCCAATCCTAATCTCATTCCTAATTATTAAGTGAACTTAAGTTCATTAACTTCATTTATTAATTTTCTTTTTCTCTTTTAGAAACGCAAGGATAATATAGAGGATCGAGATGTGAGACAGGCAAGTCTTTGCTCTACGTTTTAGTATCTTGCACCATAATACATGCAAACACAAGAACCAAAAAGGAAAATGAGGTCCTTTTAGGTCATGCATGAGTTGAAGCATGCTTATTCTTGCATTCACGAATTTTCGCTACTTTTGCTTCACTTATTGAAATTTCTTAGGGATGATACATCATCTTGGCAGGTGGTAAAATCAATTGGGCCAAAACTTTTCTATCATTGCCAATTATTTGAGAAGTGCAGAGTTGGGACGCTGTGGCGTTTCGCAGTAAGAAGTCTCAAAATAGGTATCTTGTTGAAAAGAGCTAAAAAGTAGTGCAATAGCATAGCAACCATGAGCAACTGAAATGTTCTTATATGGATATCTATTCAACTTCATTTATTTTGTACGTGAATCTAGAATTTATTGGTTAGTCATATCATTATTATTTATTTCTATAGACTTAATTTGTTAAGTCTTATCTTTATTATTAAGCAATAATAGTCATTTAAAACATGTAGTTTATTTAGTTCTGGTCAAGCCCATAACGTTTAGAGTTTGGAATTAGAATATTAAATTATGAAGTTTCAACTTGTTCCAATGTTATATGGCGTAGTTTTTCTACGGTAGTAAAGAAAACAAGAGTGAGTGAGAGACAACCAACATTAACCCCAACACTAAAGCTAGAAATTTAATTTCAACAATCAGCATGTGCAACTTAATTAAACATTATAGTGAGAAGTTCAACATGTATTAACCTCAAGCTAAAAATAAATCTATGTTCAATGACTTTTCCTTCCTATTGTGATTTACAAACACACCATATCTCAAGATGACTAATTATATACTACTGATATTCAACCAATGCATCAACAACCCTTAGCTTGTTGGAATCGGGCATGGTTAAAGGATTTTGACTTGAAATGGCAAGACTAAATACAAGAGCGGCCCACATTTGATTGTATTGGAGTAAGAAAGCAATTGTTTCATTATACTCATGAAATCAAATGCTTTTCTTTTTTACATGGCCTTGTGTTGTACTATGATCAACACGTATGATATGATCAAATATCAATTTAGAATTGCAGTGATGAATAAAACGCATCCCAATACACAGACTACGATTTTATTGCTTAATATTGCCGATGTAATTAATGCCTAGTTTTATTAAAAAAAGATTTTTTTTATATTTTAAATCTTTACATTGTTTGGCTTATGGAGTATATTTTAAAAAAAGACTAGTTCTATAAATGTTTTTGACTATGACATATTTGTAACATGTCGATTATATAGGAGATATAAGCGAAATAATAAAATAAACAGGTTCCATATATATAATCAAAAGTACTAATACCAAGTAGGTAAACGATCACTATAAAGCTTCCTATATATAAACACGACTTACTTTTAATTTATATTTTGTATGAAAAATAATGCTAGTAAGAAATCTTAGCACTCGAATCAGAGAAAGAAAATTGATTTCTATAAAAACAGTAAAAAAATTCCTTAACATTTTGCACACATGTGCAATGCTAAATAAAAGAGCAGCCCACATTTGATTATATGTGGATTCAGTGGAGTAAGAAAACAATTGTTTCATATATTCATGAAATCAAAAGCTCTCCTTTCCTTTTTACATGGCCTTGTATAATATGATCAACACGTAAGATCAATTAATGAACCAATAAATGTATTAAGCATAACTGTTAATTAATACCGCGGAGAGAGCGAGGAATGAAATCTTTTTTAGGTTTAATTTATTTATAATTTAAAATTAAAAAAAAAATTGTAATGTTTTAAATCTTTTCCTACATTGTTTGGGTTATGTTTTTAAAAAGGACTAGTTGTATTCATATTTTGAATATGAATAGGACATATTTGAAACCTGTGGATTATAGTGAAATGATGGGTATAGTTTGACTTTGTAGGCTATCAAAATCAAATAAGAAATTTTAGCATCAATAATAATAATAAAAAATAAAAACCTTTACATTTTGCAGACATGTGCAATACATAAATTTGTGACCAATAAATACTTTAAGTCCATTTCTCTCCCATGTATAGGCCCAGTGTGTTTTGAGTTCAACAAATATATTGTTTCTCACTTATTTTTTTTATATTTATATTTATGGTTTTTAGTTTTAATTTTAGTCGTAGTTCTTTCTTGTTGTATGACATTATTTATTTATGAAATACACAAGTCTTTGTATATGAATTTGAGACATTAAAAAAGTGGTATGGGCCTTTTAATGCCTAGTATTACTATAAATAATGTTTTAAACTTTTGTCATTGTTTGCCTAGTTTTTTATGTTTGCATGCAAATTTCTTAGTATTATGTTTAGTGAAACTTACTTGTATGAAATAATAGTAATTGGTAAATAAATTAAATGTTTAATTTAATCCAAGTAACTAGCACTAGGAATGATAGGAATGAAGAAAAGCGGAACGGATCACCTAATCTGGATCCTAATACATTTCCTACTTCACCCCTCACAAACATAAAATATAATGGTAGGGTCCACTATCATGTTTGTAAAGGGTGGAGTAGGAAATGTATTAGGATCTGGATTAGATGATCCTTTTCGGAAGAAAAGTGGAACGGATCACCTGATCCGAATCATAAGTTGGTTCATTAGTCATTACTAAGTTAAGATTGTCGATCTTTACTAAGTGTAAAGTTGCATGACATGCCAATTCAATGGTAAATAAAAGACCAGCCCACATTTGATTATATGTTGATTCACTGGAGTAAGAAAACAATTGTTTGTATGATGAACACGTAAGATCAAGAAGATATTTAATTAAGAAACAAAGACACCAATTGTGGAAACGTTTATAATTACAAGAAAGAATAAAATCTGATAATGCGCGTATGCTTTTAACGCTTATATATTAGTATTCCCTTATGTAGACATGTAAGTCTTCGTCAGGTTTTTTATTTTTTCTTTTTCTTTTGATCATTTTTGCAAAAAAAATTTAAATACAAACGCGGATATATGTGCTATGAAAAAGACTAGTGCCGACCAAACTTGATTATATATGTTGATTCATTGAAGTAAGAAAACAAATGTTTGAGTGATAAGAAGAGTTTTTTTTTTTTTTTTTTTTTTTTTTTTTTTTTTTTTTTTTTTTTTTTTTTTTTTTTTTTTGAAAAAATTTGTGAAAACATTTAGAATTACAAAAAGGAAATACACCGCCTATGCTTTTAATGCTCATATTGCCTATTTGTGAACTTTTTATGTATGTTTTTTAGTTTCTATTTTAGTCTTAGTTCTTTGTGTTGCGTTTCATGATTTTCTTATGAACTAATAGTAGTAAGTACATAAATCATTGTTTAATTTAAATCCAAGTAACTGGCACTAGTAATGAAGAAAAGAGGGGTAGGATGGTTCATTACTAAGTTCAAATTGTTGATCTTTACTAAGTACATATAAATTTGCATAACATGCCAAGTCCATTCTTTAATTATCTTCAAATGGCAAGATCCAATAATAAATAAAAGAGCGGCCCACATTCGATTAGTAAGAAAACAATTGTTCGATCAAATATTAATTTAGAGTGGAAATGATGAATAAAACGCGTCCCAATATTGCCGATGTAATTAATTCCTAATTTTAGTGAAAAAAGATTTTTTTTTTTTTTAATGTTTTAAATCTTTACATTGTTTGGCTTATGGAGTATACTTTAGAAAAAGACTAGTTGACTATGACATATTTGTAACTTGTCGATTATATAGGGGATATAAGCGAAATAATAAAATAAATAGGTTCCATATATATATATATAATCAAAAGTACTAATACCAGGTAGGTAACCGATCACTATAAAGCTTACTATATATAAACACGACTTACTTTTAATTTTTATTTTGTAGGATAAATAATGCTAGTAAGAAATCTTAGCACCCGAATCAGAGAAAGAAAATTGATTTCTATAAAAATAGTACATTTTGCAGACATGTGCAATGCTAAACAAAAGAGCAGCCCACATTTGATTATATGTTGATTCAGTGGAGTAAGAAAACAATTGTTTGATTATATTCATGAAATCAATTAATGAACCAATAAATGTATTAAGCATAACTGTTAATTAATACAGCGGAGAGAGCGATGAATGAAATATTTTTCAGGTTTAATTTATTTATAATAAAAAGAAAAAGATTTTTGTAATGTTTTAAATCTTTTCCTACGTTGTTTGGCTTATGTTTTTAAAAAAGACTAGTTTTATTAATATTTTGGATATAAATAGGACATATTTGAAACCTGTGGATTATAGTTTGAGTTTGTAGGCTATCAAAATCAAATAAGAAATTTTAGCAGTGAATAATAAAAATAATTTTAGCACTGGAATCAGGAAATTAAAGAAAATTGATTTCAATAAAATTGAAAAATAAAACAAGAAAAAGGCAATTAAAAACCAATGCGACTATAAGATGATTACTTAGTGAGGGCTGTTTTAATAATTATGGAAAACATGAGTACTCGTTATTTACAGAGGCCGAGGAGAGCGACGAATAAAATGAATATAGATTTTGCAGGCATGCGCAAATTAGGAGCAGAAATCGAAAGTAAATTCATAAATCCAATAATATCCAAAAGGCAAAGATGACACAAATTATATAGAGTATTTACATACATATGTATGTAAATAAATTATTCAATCTACTAGTATGTACAATAAGGCATGAGTATTTAATAATTAGGAGGCATTAGTATTTAATACTACTAATAATTAGGCATCATATGACTAGTAATTACTATTTACGAGGCATGATATGAAGACCTGCTTCAGATGGTAGCGATTTCTGGAGTCCTCCTCTGAGCTGTAGTAGGAGGAGGAAGGGGATTGATTCGGCGGTGGGCGAGGGGGCGTCGGAGTCGGCGGAGACGGCGGTGGGCGAGAGGGCGGCTTCGGTGGCGGAGTCGGCGGTGGTGTCGGTGGTGGGGGTTGTCCTGCCATTTTCTGTGAGATCTCTGTTTTTTTCTCTCCGTGTGAGTGTGAGAGTGTTCGTGTGTGTTGTGATAAATATATAGAGAGAGTTTGTTTCTATTTCAGCTCACCATGGAAGCGGCCTCCCCAAGTCTTCCCACTTTCGGGACTTGGGGTGCTTTCATTATCATCACTTATACCATAAAATCCAACCTTTTTCCAACTCTCTCTAAATTTGTCTACTCATTTCTACTTAATCTAAGCGGAAACAACCACCAAACTCCCTCATTTACTTACATATCACCACATTTAGGCTACTCTTTTTGCAGCCAGGGGTGGAGCTTCAGATCATGTTTCCATCCTCGACCATCCTTGCTTTTATTTTATGTGTACATTTTAGGGAATCCACCCTTATAACTTGCACACTCTCTTTAATCTTTAATCAATATAATGCAAAACAACTTACTATTACAAATTCTAAACGTCTTTATGATATTATTCATTCAAACTAATTCTCTCTCACAATACATTATTCTATTTCGAATGTTCCACAAATTACAATTCAACCACATTACTGAGCCCAGTTTGGTCATTATTTGGAATTTCTCAACGACTTTCAACCCATTTAATTTATGACAACACCACTCATGCATCATCAAAAATAATTTCTGACCAAAGTAATCATTTTGCCATCACATGCCATAATTGCAAGTTTAATTCTTAGGACACTTCTCATTCACTTACTAGGTTGGAACGTTATAATATAGGAGTATATATTAATAATGTACATCAGTATTAATTCTTGTCTATTACTATAAGATTTCATATAATCACCAATCGACTCAAATAAATTCTCATCTTATTTTCACTTAAATATTAAGGATATTTTATCTAAAGAAGTTTCCAGGGAAAACATATACTACTAGTATAACCGATCACAGTATGTTGCAATTCATTAGTATACTCAACTTCAAATTACGTCGACACTTAAATAATTTTTAGACCACACTCATGAATTAGAGAATTAATAAAAGAGTATATTGATTACGTTTGGCCAAACAAGCTATTTATTAGCGTGATTAAGGTTGTCTGCACACATTGGCTACATAACAACATCAATTTGGATTAAATTTTAGATGCAATCATATACCAACAACATGAATTTTTCCTTTTATTCAAAACAGTCAACACAATAAAAAAAAAAAAAAAAAAACTTCGAATCATAGTAATGTTTTTTTGAAGGATATTTAGGCTACTCTTTTCCTTTAATTTAGTCTACTTCACTCACATATTTCAAATTTATTAATTTGCCTCTAAATACTCTTTTGCAAATCGGCTTGTTAGGGTGCCCAATGGAGATGTCATTTTCCTCAATTAAATAGTACCATATGATTATTTTCTGCTTTTATCCCCTATTCTCAATTTCCACTCCGGTTTATCAACCAAAGCTTTGCCCTCCTTACCAAAATTCGGTCATAGTAATGTTTTTTGAAGGGTGGAGTGGTCCCTTAAAATTTTAGTTTATATTTATCACACTAAATAATTATAGAATTATTCATTAATAAGGTATTTTACAGTATTTATAGAATAAATAAATAAAGTTATTCCTGGAAAGCATGTAGATGAATAAGTTCCAATAAAGGAAGTACTAGTATGCACAGTATTATATACTCTGCATAAGGAAGTACTAGTATGCACAATATTTATAAACAAGTACTAGATATTTCATTGTTTATAAGGAATCTGCATTAACAAATAGCATAAATGGGAGCAAACTTGATAAATAATCATCAATGTACGAAGTGAAAAGGTACTACTATAATAATTATGCGAATTGTTACATCTTAATCATAAAACAAATATCCAACTATACACAAGAATCTCTGCTTGGTTTTTTTCAAGGTTCAAACCTGAAGCAAATCGAGCATCATGTACAAACCACAACTTCCATACACCTTCTGATTTCAGTTGCCTTCTTTCACCTTCTTTCAATCTCAAATATCTCAAAGGTCACTCTTGAGGCCTTGTGTACCGAAGGCAATGGGTTTGGCAAGAACGCGTTCCATCGCCTTCACGCTGAGCGGGTTGTCCTTGCTCTGCACATTGAATCATTTTATATAAGCCAACAATCCCAGTCTCAAGAATATCATGACAAAAAGCAAGACAGAGACGCAATTCAACTCACCATTGAGCAGGTACCGGCATACACGTTGCACACAGGGTACTCGTGTGGGCAGCAACTGTAGTGGTCCTCGCAGCAAGTGGCACCCTCGAGAGGGCAGCATCCCCATGCGAAGCAGTACTTTCCGTACTCAAAGACGCAGCAGCAGGTCGTGCTCTCAGGGCATTCATAGTATTCGTCACAGACTGATGGCTTTGGTGGTGGGGACGGAGGAGATGGACCCGGGTTAGGGGGGTTTGCGCCTGTCTTGGTTGGGTACGAGGGCTCTATGGCAATCCCACAAAGACCAGTTTTAGCTGCAACGTTGCGCTCCATCCTAAGATACCCCTCCTCTCCCCAGCTTGAGCCCCAAGAGTTCCTAACGATCCAATAGTCCTTTCCGTTTTCAGTGCCATACCCAACAGCAGCCACACCGTGGTCCAAACTCGTCCCACACTTCCCAGTGAATATACCCTGTGATTTGTAAGACCAGATCATGTACTCGGACCAAAATTCTTTGAACTACTAAACAATTTTTCCAACTAATGAAAATGGAACTTGCTAGGCATTAATGTGCAGAACTTACTGATTGATAGAGTTGAAAGTCCCTACCACCGGCTTCAATGGCAACACTAATTGGTTGGCTGGCAACTGCCTTCTGCAGCGCCTTCTCATTATTCACAGGTACGTCTTCATAACCATCGATCGACACAACTTTGGCATTTTTCTACAAAACAATTACCAGGGACGTCGTTAGGTCCACATAAAAACCAACTAGAATGCTAATTTAGCTCAAAGAAACTGCCAACAAAGAATCAACGTTTAAAACTAACCCTGTAAGTATCACATCTGCCATCCCTTCCCTTGTAAGGATAATCTTCTTCTGAGTCAATCCCACCATTTTTGATAATGAACTCAAATGCATAATCCATGAGACCACCATTGCACCCTTGGTTATAAGACGTATCACAATCCACCAGTTCTTGCTCGGAAAGTGAGATCAAAGATCCAGTTTTGATCTGGTTGATACCTTCTACGGCAACAATTGTAGAGAACGCCCAACAACTTCCTACAATATTCAATAATATAGAGCATGCTTCACTATCAAGATTCTTGATTACAATAATAGAATGAAGGCATGTCTTGCACAAGGAAATTCATTGTCTTTTCCTAATAAAATAGAGCAACAGATATTGTAAGCCACAAATATTTAATTAAAATGTCATTTATAAACCGATTCATGGATGATACTTGCAAGACTCTAATAGCACAAAAGTAGACGTGGGAAACAGATTTACATACTGATAAGATATGAAAGCCATCAAGATTCAACCTTTATATGCTCACTTGTAAAATGATAATAATTGCAAGCAACACAACATGAATCCATTATTTCATTGTGTTATTTAAATTCGCCAAACATGAAAACTACATCACAAAAAGGACACGTTGTTCATGTCTACAATCCTATAGACGACAAAAACAACAGCACACACTCTTCTAATTCATTTTTTTTTAAAATAGAAAATAAAAACAGAAGAAATGAATTACCACAGCTGCCCTGATCCTTGACCGGAGCCACCGCGCCCTTGGTCCTCCAGTCGATTGAGTCAGGCAAGACATCGCCGTCTCTCAACGCGTAGCGATCGCTCTTCTTCGCGGCGAGCCTCCGCGGCCTCGTCCCGAGATGCATCCTCCTCCGGTACTCCTGATTGGTCAGATCGGCGAAGCGATTGAGGCCTAACTTGTAGGTCCGCCCCTCGGCGGCGTTGTGCTCCTCGATGTACCTCAGATTCTCCTTAAAAACCTGGAATCGCTTCTCCTTCTCGCCCAGGGCGTTGTACGACTTGCCGTGCTTCACCATCCACGACTCGTGCATCGCCGTCAGCTGCTTCTCGTCGTAGGAGATGATCGACATGTCCGCGGCGCATGCCAGCGCGAGAAAGAGCGAGAGGAAGAGCAGTGATTTTGCAATCGCAGCAGCCATTGTTAGATTTTAGGAGATTCCTGTGTTTGTGGATGAAGATGAAGAAGTGAGATTATAAAGGGGGGGAAAGGTTTGGACCTTTTTGGGAATTATTTGATTTTAAAATTTTCTTCCAACTTGCTTACCTATGTATATGTAGGGATGTGATCATATCATAACCCATATTTATAGTGATAATCTAATAACCCTCATTTTATAGATGAAAAATATCATTTTATGGAACAGAATATCATTTTATGGAATAAAAGTATCATTTTATGCATGTTGAAAAAATATCATTTTTAGTAAAAATGATACTTTTGACCCGTAAAATGATAGGGTTATTAGATTATTACATAAATATGAGTTATGATATGATCGCACACCTGCATTATATAAGCAACTGTGATTAGTCATTAGATATTGAGATACATTTTTATGATAAGTCTTTCCTTATACACACGCCATTTATTTTTGGGAATTTTGGATCTCTCTTCTTAATTTCACGCGATTCATTGTATTGATAAATTTGAATCATAAAGTTATATTGCTAAGACATCTAATTAAAATATGTGATCTTTTTCTAATACTGGTCACATCATAAAATATACAGTGACTGTGCCTTGATATTTTTATTACTGAAGGAGATATTTTTGGTTCAATTATTGGTAGTATGAATCTATTCGTTACTTCTATTACGTAAGGTCAACATCATCGCCTAACGAGGCCAATTTGATGAATTTAGATTAAGGTTTAGTTGTCACTCACAACATAATGGACAATTTGTTGTATTTTCGTAGTTTTTAATCACATTATTGAGAGGGTGTGACAAAGATTCTCTGCAAATCTCTTTTATAGACCAATGATTTGTTGTACAATTACTGTATGATACTCTGACGATAAAAGTACAACTTTTAATTTTAAAAAAAAACAAATGGTTGGTGTAAATGATATCTGGATAAGCCTATAAAGTAGACAAAAAAAGTAACCTACTGTATTAGTAATACGTTTCTACTTTCTACTTTAATATTCGTCATATAAAATGAAAAAACAACTAATTCTTGTTACTATTTTACATGGATAAAATGAAAATGGTTAATTCTACCTACACGGTATAAAATGGCACCTTTTTTCTTTAAATTTCTTTGAATAGCTTTTGGTGTTATTGTCATAATTTCAGTTTAATCAGGGGCCATGTATGTTTATCATATTATCAAGACATTTTTTGAGATAGATGCAACTTCTTCTTGTGGATGCACGCATCTTACTTCACCACTCTATTTAAATAGCAAAATCAATATTTTGATTTGTGCAAGTTTTTTAGTTTTGGGTTAATTTGGCATGCTTAAGAGCTGAGACAATTCATATGTAATTAACTAATTAACCACTCCAAAATATTGCAATCATGTCGTTACATATGGGTGCATGCATCTATTGTCGTCCGATAATGTATCTGTCACATTTGGAATAAATAAATATTTAACGTATAACAATTAATGAAAATTTATGTGTTTTACACTCCATATGTTTCTGTGGTGGATTGCACTTAGTGAAAGGATATTTCCATACGTTCTTTATAGTACAGTATTTGCTAGTTTTAATTAGATGGCAAAGCTGGAAAAGCCCAATAAAGTTGTGGAGTGTTAATTATATGGAAATTGATTGTTGCCCACTAAATTAAGGGAATATAGCCCAACAATTTAATTTCTTTTTGGATTCTAAATGCTGAAGTAGTTGTAATTGAATAAATTACTATTGAGTATTTTCTTTCTTTTAGTAGATTTAAATCAACATTTTTAGTTTGCCATTTTTTTATTGTATTGATTAATAAATATAGAAGCGAGCACGAGTAAAATAGATCACCCGATTTATGAACTGTAATTATTTTTTACCGGGCCAAGGCCCAATAATATTTTCTTGAAATTAATTAGATAAAAAAAAAGGAGGAAATGCAACGGTTGGCCGTTGGCCCTGATTTGCATATTTTTTTAAGAAGAAGACCAACAAAGTTATTTATAGATTTTTTTCAAGAAAAAACTATAAATACCTTCAAATACGTAAAGTCCAATTGTATTGAAATGTTTTCTTGTGGCGTGCATGATGATCCTAAACCAAGTCAAAAGCATGGAATTAATGATGTGTTTCAATATTTGATTAGATGTATCTGTTGAAAATTGCTATTTTGAGATGATATGATGACCTCATTCGTAACAGAAGAAATCAAGCATTGACAAGCACGCATTAGATACATGGGGTGAAATATTGGCAATCTCTTTTCACACACCCATGTTTTTTTCCTCTCATTAATAGGCAAAATTTTCCCTTGTTTTTGGTGCGTGTTAATTTATTTTCCTAGAATAAATTCGTATTGACTACTATATTCCTTATCTATCGAAGTATATGAATCTTGATTGAATTATTAGTTAAATCCGAACCACTCATTCATTCCTAACATCACACCAAATTCAACCTAATTAGCCTAAAATCAAGTTCTAATCACTATTATCATTAGAGTACAACTCCCTTTTGGTCCAAAACATATAGTCAAATTACGAATTTGGTCCATTACATTTATTTTCCGATTTTCAGGTCCATAACATACGAAATTGTTCTCGGTTTGGTCCTTTTTGGATGGCACCGCTAAAATGCAGAAGTCAAACGTTAATTAGCAAAAGTTTGATTAAATTAAGCTTAAAATTAGATTATTAGTGACTAAATAATTTGCTAATTATTTTCTTAAAAAAATATAACAATAAATATATATATTTTTAATCGTGTTTTCATCAAATCTGTTCATATGATGTAAAAAACTTATTGGAGCTCACTTAAACATTCCATCAAACAATTGGTGTGCACTACGCTTTAACACAAAATTCAGCACAGCAGCAGCATGAATCTTGCCGGAGACCCGCCAGAAATGCACGTCAAATGCTCCGAACAGAACCACTATCTACCATTTCACACAGCAAAGCTACTTACCCGCCCGGGCATACATCGCAACGGGTGAGTTTTGCACCAACAAATACAAAGATTCAAAGGCGTAAGGAGTCCAGAATGGGTAGATATTCTATCACCCAGCCGGGTGATTTGTTAGTTTCAAAATCTACCCGGCTAGCTAGCTCGCAAATGCATCGAAGAACAAGTTCGAATCTCGAAGAAGAAGAAGCAAGCTAGCTTACAAATGCATCGAACTCAAAATACAAATTTCAAACAAAAACTAGGATTTTCATCAAATTAATTCAACATACAAAATATCCCAACAACAACTACAAAACATAGAGCATATACAACAATATACATAAATTTCTCAAATTTGGCCTTCTCCTTCGGAGGAAGTGGCGGCTTACGAGAAACCGAGCGGTCGCGTCTAATCTTCGTCCTCCTCTCTAATTCGGGGTCATCGGCGTCAATCGGAGGTCGTCGGCACCCTTGTAAGAATTATGGTTTGACTTTGACTCGTCATTACCAGAATGTAGCTCTGCTTCGACTTCCACGGCGGGGCTAGGGTTCGACTACACCAACCCACCTTCGGGACTAGGGTTAGCTACCGACGGACCAGGGCCCTTCTCGCCTTCATTCTCAGGTGGATCCACTTCATTTTCAGGTGGGTTCGGCGACGGCGACTCCCAACTCATGGTTGGAGAGAGAATACCTTATATTCGCGAGAGAATTGAAGCAATAATTGTAGAAAACAGAAACGAGAGAACAAAAACCCTAACCTCTTGATTTCAAATTTGTTTGCTCAGTGTTCCTAATTAAGGACGAAGTTTTGGTGGATTCTTTGCTACTGTGTGGGGGAAGAAAGAACGAGAGAAGAAAAGAAGAGAGGTAAAGTGTTAAACTAAATAATTGTTATTTTAAAGAAAATAAATATTTAGTATTTTTTATGAAAACAATTAATTGGTATATTTTTTAAGAAAAAAATTAGCAAATTATTTAGTCTTTAATAATCTAATTTTAAGCTTAATTGAGTCAAACTTTTGCTAATTAACGTTTGACTTCCGCATTTTAACGGTGCCGTCCAAAAAGGACCAAACCGAGACTAATTTTCGTATGTTATGGACATGAAAATCGGAAAATAAATGTAATGGACCAAATTCGTAATTTGACTATATGTTTTGGACCAAAAGGGAGTTGTACTCTTATCATTAAGATATAAAACTAAACATTTGGTATCTTTGATTTTTTGAGTAGGCTACCGATTCACAAATTAATAATTTAAAATCCGAAACCTTCAATTGGGTCAGACAATTTACATGTGTCGAATAGTTATCGACCGACAAAATAAGACCAAAGTCCAAATACTCATTTAGAATAGTGTTAAGTTTTCTTATTGTGTTGTCTTGACATACACAGAAGATAAAAGTTTGATGATGGATTAGACAACAAGTTTACGATAAATAACTTAAAATTAGAAACCAAATAATTCACGTGTATTGGATCATTATTGATTGATAAAGTACAATAAAACCAAACATGAATACTTATTCAGAATATGTGAATTAATATAACAGGTGTTATGTGAAATTGATTTTTCATCGTTAGTCATCTAAGCACAATTACAAATGGGAAAGATAATGTCAAAATAGCTCATTAATTTCGTTCCCCTAATCCACATGAAACACGCATTATCTTCTTGTTAAAGTAAAGTTAGGAGTGAAAGTCAAAAGAAGCCCCAAAATAGGATATCAAAACAAGAATTCATTCTCTTCCATAAAAAGAAATCCCTAGTGACATGACAAAGGTGACCCATTGAATTTTAAAATCATAATAGCATCCGGTTCCCGGTAAGTCCAGAAGTTGGTGGATGACTTTCTTATTTAAATACTTCCTCAGTCCCCCACTAAGAGTTACTCTCTCCGTCCCAAGGTATTAGACCAACTTTCCTTTTTGGGATGTCCCAATATATTAGACTCATTTCCTTTTTTAGCAAAAAGCATCTATCTTATTTTATTCTCTACCTATTTTTTTCTCTCTTCTCTCCCCTACTTTTTCCCTCTCTCATACTTTACTCTCTTCACTTTAACTATTTAAATATCACTTCCTTAAATCATGTGCCCAAAAAAAGTGAGTCTAATACTCCGGGACGGAGGGAGTACATTTTTCCATTTCGGTCCGTTCCCAATTAAGAGTCACACTTCATTTTTACCATAAATAATAAATAGGTCTCACATTCTACTAACTCAATTCACTCACATTTTATTATAAAACCAATATAAAAAAATGGATCTCACATTCCACTAACTTTTTCAACTAACTTTTCTTCACATTTTTTAAAACCCGTGCCCAGCCAAAGAGTGACTTCTAACAGGGGACGGACGGATGGAGTATATAGAATGTCAACTCTTCCTGACTGGCTAGTGTAGTGTAGGATCATATTTCCCATTTTGCCCCTCCTCTCTAATCCAACGGCTTATTAATCCCCTTTTGACTTTCTCTCCCTTCACCCATTTTTCATTTTTGTCAAATCCTCCACCACTTTCTCTCTCCTCTACCGACGTGTCGCCCCGCGATTGGTGGAAATCTCTATTTAACCCTTGCGCCTCGACTCAGCATTTCTTCTTTTCACAAATCTCTCTCTAGATGGCGGTGGAGCTGATGCCGGTCCACCATTTCAACTCCAACGCCGCTCAGGAGGCGGCGGCGGCGGGTCTCCAAAGCGTCGAGCAGCTGATGAGATTAATCTCCCACCAACGGAATCTCGACGCCGCCTCTGACTATCAAACCGTCACCGACGCTGCCGTCCACAAATTCAAGAAGTTCATCTCCCTGATCGACCGGGCTCCGCGAACCGGCCACGCCCGGTTCCGCCGCGGACCCCCGCAGACCGAACCGGCCGGTCCATCGGTCCACACACCGAAAACCGATGAGACCGGGCCCGGTTCAAGAATCCACCACCCTACGCCGGTTCAGCGGCTGCCGCAGGCGAAGACGACGACGACGACGATAAACTTTGCGTCGCCGACGACATCCTACATCTCCTCTCTGACAGGCGGCACAGAGCCGTCGATGTCGTGTGGGTTTCAGATCACAGGGCGGCCGCCGCTATCGACGACGTCGTTTAAGAGGAAGTGCAGCTCGATGGACGACGCGTCCCGTTGCCACTGCCCTAAGAAAAGGTCACCTAAAATTATAGAAAAGTCAACTAATTAATTTTATTAAAATTCCTTCCTTGGTTGGTTGTTCCTAATTTGGTTAGTAATTATTTTGAACAGGAAATCGAGATTGAAGAGAGTTGTTAGAGTTCCGGCTATTAGTATGAAAATGGCTGATATTCCACCAGATGACTATTCTTGGAGAAAATATGGTCAAAAACCCATTAAAGGTTCCCCTCATCCTAGGTAATTCTTTTCTCTACCAATTTTAATGAAATTTTTTGAATAAAAATGTTATAAGTGAAAGTTGATCTAAATATTGTATATATGCAGTTGATCTCATTATAATACTATATTTTAAGGTTCAATTTGATTGTTAATGATACTAAGATTATATTGCTTATATATAGATGTCCTCTCATTGTAACATCTAGTATCCAATATAATAGTCCTAGTACACATTGCATCGAAAATTAATTGAAGTTTATGATGATTATTCAGGGGTTATTACAAATGTAGTAGCGTAAGAGGGTGTCCGGCCCGAAAGCATGTGGAGCGGGCCTTGGATGACCCGGCAATGTTGATCGTAACATACGAAGGAGAGCACAATCATGGTCTTTCAGATTTGGAAACGCCTGCTGTAGTACTTGAATCATCTTGATCGGACGGCCCAGGTTTCGCCTTGTGAAAGAGAAGGAAGCTTCGATCAATCACCACCGTCCATTTCGTGGAAACACATGGTCAACGATGAGAGGGGAACAAAAAATGTGGGACCCATTTCGTTTGATTTTTAACTTTTTCTTTTCTTTTCTTTATCACACACCGTTGAAAAATCAATTGGATTGTCTAGGAAGAATATTGAAAATGGTAGGAAAAAAGTGGAGAGAGTTGTGGATTTAGTGGGAAATGAATCACGCAAGTTTGAGAATATAAAAATGTTCTTTGAGGATGATTTGATTTCTAGTGTATTTCTTACTCCTACTTTTTAAATTTTTTAAATTTTTTAGTATGTGGTGGGTTGCTTATAGATACCAAATTTAACTAGTTTCGAGTACGAGACTAATGTTTGAGGACAATTCTTTGGAGTGGTTAGTCAATGGGAGAAATGAGTAATTATTAGTTAATGACTTGGTGGAATTATATGAATTAGAACGTGTCGTGTGTGGGACGGTTGAATAGTGAATACATCTATACAATATATAAAAGGAGAGTTTTGGGGGTATTTAAGGAAATATCCAGTTGTTAAGGATCTAAATCCCTAACGATTCGATAAATCGGACAATAACCAAATAAAGATTATCCGACGCCCGTGAAGATCGGCGGAGATAAGGATTTGGGCGGCTGTGCGCGGGTTCCAACCCATCGGGCAACGGCTACGAATCAGATATACGTTCCGGCTGTGCGCGGAGACCTTCCGTCGGGCAGCAAGTAGCGTAGGGGACTATGGATTCAAAGCATTTCGCAAGACATTTGGCCAAAACAATATATTCATTGATTCATTGTTGGATGATTAAATATGATAACATGCTCTCCTGTTTATAATACTAGAATACTACCCTAACTTATTGAATAAGAAAACTAACATATGGAAAAGATTTGATGAATAAAAAGATAACTAATTAATTGTGATTTCCGTAAATATGGATAGTATCATCTTCCTATCTCAAAGCTCATTTTGTTAAGCATGAGTGCATGCAGATTATACACATTTAACTGAGAAATACACAATACAGAGCTAGCTCGTGATTTAGTCGAGGAACAACCTCGTTTTGGTGTTCTCACGTCGTATTGGTTAGTAGTTGATACTTCTATCAAGTTAAGGTCATGATCAGCTTGCTTGGTTGTGTAGCTATGTGTGAGATTTTTTACTTGTACGTTTGTAATCAATATAAATTGCTCGAGTTCTCCACTGGACGTAGGTTTAATTGGCCAAAACACGTATACGCTATGTCGTTGATTTTTTAAATTTCAATTCTTGGTTAAGTTTATTGACGAACGATGGGTTGATTCTACTAAATAAAAGAAGAAGGTGGTACAAGGCAAACTCTATTCAAATCACAAGGTATCCAAGCTCTGGTTTCTACATGATTCTCCATTTGCTTCGTGTTTAAATCTTAAATAAACCAATATTTTTTTTGTGATTAATTTGGTAACTATATCAATTTGGTTTGCTCTTCCTTCCTATGATTATTTATCAAAGTTTGCTTGCATTTCCAGTTTTGGAATTTTAATGTGTTTGTTGTTCCTATTGTGTTGTCGTTCAAGCTATGATCCATCCATATTCAAATACTAACTAATGGAAGCAATTGAGAATATGGGATGCTAAATCTTTGAATCTCCCTTGATTACCATGCTAACAAATGCTCAATTGTCGTTTTACTAGCTACTACGACTATGGAGTAGTACTATTTATATCTACTTCAGGTGGTCGTGCTCTCAGGGCATTCATAGTATTCGTCTCAGACTGATGGCTTTGGTGGTGGGGATGGAGGAGATGGACCCGGGTTAGGGGGGTTTGCGCCTGTCTTGGTTGGGTACGAGGGCTCTATGGCAATCCCACAAAGACCAGCCT
Source organism: Salvia hispanica (assembly GCF_023119035.1). Classification (NCBI taxonomy): domain Eukaryota; kingdom Viridiplantae; phylum Streptophyta; class Magnoliopsida; order Lamiales; family Lamiaceae; genus Salvia; species Salvia hispanica. The sequence continues at coordinate 123,639 of NC_062968.1, forward strand.
TATCTGCAACGTTGCGCTCCATCCTAAGATAGCCCTCCTCTCCCCAGCTTGAACCCCAAGAGTTTCTAACGATCCAATAGTCCGTTCCGTTTTCAGTGCCATACCCAACAACAACCACACCGTGGTCCAAACTCGTCCTACACTTCCCAGTGAATATACCCTGTGATTTTTAAGACCAGATCATGTACTCAGACCAAAATTCTTTGAACTACTAAATAATTTTTCCAACTAATGAAAATAAATTGTAACAACTTTCTAGGCATTAATGTGCAGAACTTACTGATTGATAATGCTGAAAGTCCATACCAGCGGCATCAATGGCAACACTAATTGGTTGGTTGGCAACTGCCTTCTGCAGCGCCTTCTCATCATATACAGGTACGTCTTCATAACCATCGATCGACACAACTTTGGTATTTTTCTACAAAACAATTACCAGGGACGTCGTTAGTTCCAGAGAAAAACTAACTGGAGTGCTGATTTAGCTCAAAGAAACTGCCAACAAAGAATCAACGTTTAAAACTCACCTTGTCAGTATCACATTTGCCATTCCTTCCCATGTAAGGATAATCTTCTTCGGAGTCAATCCCACCATTTTTGATAATGAACTCAAATGCATAATCCATGAGACCACCACTGCACCCTAGGTTATAAGACTTATCACAGTCCACCAGTTCTTGCTCGGAAAGCAAGATCAAAGATCCAGTTTTGATCTGGTTGATACCTTCTACAGCAGCAATTGTAGAGAATGCCCAGCAGCTTCCTATAAAATTCAATAATTTCTCTCAATATTCATGATTACAATATTAAAATGAAGACATGTCTTGCACAAGGAAATTCATTGTCTTTGCCTAATAAAATAAATCAACAAATGTGATACTGTAAGTCATAAATATTTAATTAAAATGTCATTAAAAAACCGATTCATGGATGATACTTTAAAAACTCTAATGGCACGAAAGTAGACGTGGGAAACTGATTTACATTCTGAACAAAGATTCAACCTTTATATGTTCACTTGTAAAATGATAATAATTGTAAGCAACACAACATGAATCCATTATTTCAATGTGTTGTTTTTATTCGCCAAACGGGAACACTACATCACAAAAAAGATGATCCCTCTTATTCGCTCTAAGTTATTCCAAAATAAAAGGACATGTTGTTCGTGTCTACAATCGTATATATATAGAAAATAAAAAAATCACAGAGAAACTTTATTAAGATACCAATTTCTAACTTTTTATACTGACAATTTGCCACCAGACATAAACAACCATTTTCTTCACTCCTCTCATCCGATAATCTCTACAGCACACATGGGGAGTGATCAATTGCTAACTCATCATTTAATTGCTAATTACAACTAATTTAAGGCCATATGATTTTAGAAAACACGTGGTCTATAATTTGTCACGTGTAATTTTCGTTTTTATTAATAAAATAAAAAAAAGATTAAAAAAAAAACTCCAAATTAGGGTTTTGGATGCAAATGTCAATATAGTGTTTCGAAAATATCAACCCAATGCTTTGAGAATGTCAACACAAAGCTTTTAGAATGTTAACCCATTGCTTATATTGATATTCTACATGTATTATATTGACATATATTATATAGTATGTTGACATTTCTGCTTGTACGAAAAAATTAAAAAATTTTGAATTTTTTTTCAAATTTTGACGTCGGAACATATGCATGTAGGATATCGTTGAAATCCTTATGAAATTATCTTTAATTTGATATATGTTATATGAATTTAAAGTTTTTGGATTTCTTTTCAAAGTTAGTTATAACTAAACATGTAGTTAATTGACATTAATACCCTATTGATATCTTTTGGAATTAATCCTATGGCCTTATTGACGTTTTTCGTTAATCGTATTGACATTTAGGAATTAATGATCTAAGCCTTTAATTTGAATATCTAATGACTATTATTTAGTTGTAGTTAGCAATTAAGTTATGAGTTAGCAATATAACACTCCCCTATCAGCCTCACTCATATACAAGATGCTCAAAAATTAGATTAAAAAACACATAAATCAAGTTGTAAATTCCGAAAGCAACGCGGATCAAAAGAAGAAATGAATTACCACAGGTGCCCTGATCCTTCACCGGAGCAACCGCGCCCTTGGTCCTCCAGTCAATTGAGTCAGGCAAGACATCGCCGTCCCTCAACGCATAGCGATCGCTCTTCGTCGCGGCGAGCCTCCGTGGCCTCGTCCCGAGATATATCCTCCGGTACTCCTGATTGGTCAGATCGGCGAAGCAATTGAGACCTAACTTGTAGGTCCGCCCCTCGACGGCGTTCTGCTCCTCGATGTACCTCAGATTCTCCTTAAAAACCTGGAATCGCTTCTCCTTCTCGCCTGGGGAGTTGTACGACTTGCCGTGCTTCACCATCCACGACTCGAACATCGCCGTCAGCTCCTTCTCGTCGTAGGAGATGATCGACATGTTGGCAGCGAATGCCTGCGTGAGGAAGAGCGAGAGGAAGAGCAGTGATTTTGCAATCGATGTCATTGTTAGGTTTTAGGAGATTCCTGTGTTTGTGGGTGAAGATGAAAGAAGTGAGATTATATAGGGGGGAGAAAGGTTTGGAATTTTTGGGAATTATTAAATCTGTTAAAATGTCAACTTTTATGTGGGTGACTTTCTTATTTAATAATTAAATATGTTAAAATGACAACTCTTCTTTGGGTCACTTTCTTATTAAATAAGTAAATCTGTTAAAATGTCAACTCTTCTGTGAGTGACTTTCTTATTTAATAATTAAATCTGTTAAAATGTCAACTCTTCTGTGGGTGACTTTCTTATTTAATAATTAAATCTGTTAAAATGTCAACTCTTCTGTGGGTGACTTTATTATTTAATAATTAAATCTGTTAAAATGTCAACTCTTCTGTGGGTGACTTTCTTATTTAATAACTAAATCTGTTAAAATGTCAACTCATTTGTGGGTAACTTTCTTATTTAATAATTAAATCTGTTAAAATGTCAACTCTTCTGTGGGTGACTTTCTTATTTAATAATTAAATCTGTTAAAATGTCAACTCTTCCTGATTGGCTGCAGTGTAGGATCGTAAACACCATTTTACCCCTCCTCTCTAATCCAACGGCTCATTAGGCCATCAGCAACGGTATCTCTTATTAATCCGTTAACTGTCTCATCCCTTAACTATTCATGGGCCCCATTGTACTTTTCAGCCCATCTCTTAACTAAGAGACAACACATGCATCCCTTCATCTCTTAACCATCGCATCACTTAACTATTCATTCAATTTCATTTTTTATTTTTATTTCCATCAAATTCAATTAATAAAAACACACTTCATTAAATAAAATAAAATAAAATTACAATTTAAAAAACTAAAAAAATAAAAAAGACATAATTTAAAATGGAGAATGAAGAGTATTTATAGAATAAAAAAAATTAAAAAATTCGACCGTTAACGGTCATATTACCGTTTTTTAATTAAATTTTTTTTTTCGAAAAATCAAATTAAAAAAAAAAAATTAAATTATGACGTCATAATTACGACGCCCACTAGCGGGCCGGTGAGTGGGTGTCACGCCTAGTGCCAGTGCACGCCACGTGGCGCTAGCGCGTGGCGAGAAAGCTCGTTGCGGTGCCCTTCCGCGCGTGACGCGGGACGGGATGGCTCGTCCCGACGAGACGAGATGGTGTTTGCAATGGCGTCTCGTCGCCGTCTCGTTTCTGCGGGACGAGATAGGGATGGTAACGAGACGCGTTGCTGATGCTCTTAATCCCCTTTTGACTTTCTCACCCAACTCTCATCAATTCCCTTCACCCGTTTTAGTCAAATCATCCACCACTTTCTCTCTCCTCCCCCGACGTGTCGTCGCGCCATTGACGGCAACCTCTATTTAACTCTTGCGCCTCGACTTAGCATTTCTCCTTTCACAAATCTCTCTCTAGATGGTGGTGGAGCTGATGCCGGTCCACCATTTCAACTCCAATGCCGCTCAGAAGGCGAGGCGGCGGGTCTCCAAAGCGTCGAGCAGCTGATGAGATTAATCTCCCACCAACGGAATCTCGACGCCGCCGCTGATTATCATACCGTTGTCGATGCCGCCGTCCACAAATTCAAGAAGTTCATCTCCCTAATCGACCGGGCTTCACGAACCGGTCACGCCCGGTTCCGCCGCGGACCGGTCCAGAACTCTCCTTCCTCGTAGACCGAACCGGTCGGTCCATCGGTCCACACACCGAAAACAGATGAGGCCGGACCCGGTTCAAGAATCTACTGCCCCATGCCGATTCAGCGGTTACCGCCGCCACCGCAGGCGAAGAGCGTGGTGGAGAGGAAGGAGGCGTCGACGACGATAAACTTCCCTCTGCCGACGACATCCTGTAAGACTTTGTATACTAGATATCACGTTTTGAGTGATTGAATACTGTAAAACTCTTATTTTATTTCCCAATGAATAAAACAGATTATTTTTGTCATAATGTTGTCATATTTACATTTAGTGAATGTTAATTGCATGTTTAAATGTATAAGTTAACTTAACAAAGTCTAAGTCTTTGTTTTAGTAGACCGGTTGTGGGCGACGTCCACTTTAAGGTAACACGGTCAGTCCTAAACAAAGAAAAAGGAGAATTTCACGACCTAGATGGAATTAGACTATCCATCGTGAAAGGTTGCAATGTCACTCCGCATATTTCTAAGCGTTACTGAAATTAGATGGCATTGGTGTGGTACAACACTGAACGGATCTAACAGCAAGACGTGTCTTTGTGCTATCTACTGAAAGACGAGGTCTTGATAAATATTTGTTTCTTAATCAATGTTGGTTAGCATTGAGCATACGGTATTGATTATGCATTACTTTGACTTATCAAATGGTGGTGGTTTTTCGCAACCCAATAATCCCGATATATTGGGTAGTGGTGATTAATATCTAGCGGTGTCAGGATTGCTATTATATTGAATCGTGCGCGAGGTGAGTCTCGTTTGATAATGTCCTCAAGAGGAGTGCGAAACAAAGTTTTATTATTCGGAACCTAGCTAGTTGGAGTTTGATCACTCTAAAAATAATAAATAAGCGTTTCATGCTAAGTCAACTCTTGGAATTAATAAGAAATTAATTAATTAAGTCCATAGCAGACATTAATTAATTAATGGACATTTTTATTTTAAGCGCGGGAATGAAAGTTAAAACGGAAACCCGGATTACTTATACATTCGGATTTGGATGGGGAGAGTTCAATATTACTTCTGTAGTGGCTGCTCGTAATATTCCAATTAAAGCTTATATTAAACTGTGGGTTCAATTTAATTAGTAAAAAGTAAATTGGGTGAGCTCATATCCAAAACCTTCCATAGATCCCTGTCTGGGCCCAAAATGAACTTAATATAAATAAGAGAATAAAGGAGACAGAAAAAGACAATAACAACAAATTTTTTTTTTCAAAATTTTCGTCCCCCCCCCCCTCCCCTCCCCTCCCCTTTTTGGAGTTGGTCGAATTTTGCCTATCCTCCGTGTAGTCGAATTTATGTCTCTCTTATTTAAGTCCTAGTATTCCGGTGAGACCAGCCCACACTGAAATTGGAGTACAGTTCGGGAACCAGAGAAAAGATCCGTGGTCTAGTATTCAAAGCGTCATGTGGAGAAGTCGCTAGCCATCGTCAATTCTTTGGAGAATTAATAATATATTATTCCTGCTCCGTAGAAAAGAATGTTTTAGGTTCCAATCATACTTAAAGCATGATCAATTCAAGTTATGAGCACGATACATGTGAGAATTACGCGAATAGAATTTGTTTAAATAATCTGTTAAATAGATCTGATTTTTATTTGATTTATTTGTTCGATTAAATATCAATCGCTTCCACTACCAGTTCCTTCGCATCCTACATGTCCTCTCTGACAGGCGACACAGACCCGTCAATGTCGTGTGGGTTTCAGATCACAGGGCGGTCGCCGCTGTCGACAACGTCGTTTAAGAGGAAGTGCAGCTCGATGGACGGCGCGTCCCGTTGCCACTGCCCCAAGAAAAGGTCAGCTGAAATTATAGAAAGTCAACTAATTGATTTAATTAAAATTCCTACCTTGGTTGGTTGTTCCTAATTTGGTTAGTAACTATTTAAACAGGAAGTCGAGATTGAAGAGAGTGGTTAGAGTTCCGGCGATTAGTATGAAAATGGCTGATATTCCACCAGATGACTATTCTTGGAGAAAATATGGTCAAAAACCCATTAAAGGTTCCCCTAATCCTAGGTAATTCTTTTCTCTCAAATCAATTTTAATCACAAATTTTGAATAAAACTGGTAATGATTATAAGTAAAAGTTGATCTAAAAAATAGTATATATATATATGCAGTTGATCACATTATAATATATTTTAAGGTTCAATTTGATTGTTAATGATACTAAGATTATATTGCTTATATATAGATGTCCTCTCATCGTAACATCTAGTATCCAATATAATAGTCCTAATACACATTGCATCGAAAATTGATTGAATGTTATGATGAATTTTCAGGGGTTATTACAAATGTAGTAGCGTAAGAAGGTGTCCGGCTCGAAAGCATGTGGAGCGGGCCTTGGATGACCCGACTATGTTGATCGTAACATACGAACGAGAGCACAATCACGGCCTTTCAAATATGGAAAAGCCTGCTCTAGTACTTGAATCATCTTGATCGGATGGCCTAGGTTTCGCCTTGTGAAAGAGAAGGAAGTTTCAATCAATCACCACCGTCCATTTCAATCAATCATCTTCCTCACAGCTCACGGCGGTTCGACGATGGTGGAGAGCGAACGAGCTCGCTGCTCGTCCGAGAGCACTGGCTTCTCTCTGCCACGATGACCCAAACTCTAACCTAAACCCTAACCCTAGTCAAATTCCGGGATGTGCGACGCTGAGCCGAGAGCTTCACCGCCTAGAGCGGTCGTCGCTGGTTCATCGCAGAGTCGCCGTCGGTGAAGGAAGGTCGCCGGAGCACCGTCACCATCGCTGCTGCAATACGTGACGTCGACGGAGGGACAGCTCGTCGCGAGGGAGAGAGGAAGCAGCCACGACTCCAGCGCGGGCTGCCGGCGATCGTTGGACGGCGACCTGGCCGTTCCGGCGAGCCAATCACCGGCGTATCTTCGTCGTCGATGATCATGCTAACATTGGTCTCGAGATAACGATGAATGATTATTTAATTCCTTAGTTAAAAGATATCATTAAATTAATATTATTTAATGGAAATGAAATATTTTGGGAAGATTTCCCTAGATTTTAGGAATATTTTGATTATTTTCTATATCTATAGAATATTTTGTATCCTAGAAGATATAGATTAGATAAGAATAATTTAATAGTTTCCTAAATATTATATATCTAGAATCCTAATAAGGATAGATATGTAAGATTACATTAAATAATATAATTATTTTTATCTTAATCTTGAACAAGGATAAAATTTGAATTTAATTTTTCATGTCTTATTAAGATTTAAATAATGTACTTTATTTTAGATATATCTTATAGTATGACATGAATAAGAATTAAATTTAAGATTAATTAATTCCTAACCTAAGATTCCTAAAGATGATAAAAGATTTAATTATTCAGTCAATTAAATGCCAACAGAATTTAATTAGTCTTAATCTGCCTTATTGCTAAAGTAGAGCCCAAACCTAGAATTTACCTTTTAGCCACACCACAAATTGATGCTGGCAAACATTTCGATTCGAACCCACTAAGTGTCAACCACTAACAAAAGCAAGACTTATAACACTACTTTCTCCCCACCCAATCATTATTTGCAATAATAACAACTATGTGATGAAGAACCTCATCGCACCCAAATCACACATCCTCCTTTTGTTATACTCCTATTATTAAGGTTAAATGTAACTTTAGTCCTAATAGTTGAACGTTTCATGAAATTAAATACTACTAGCCTTTTGAAAATACAAGAGATAAGATATCAATTTATAAAATGAAAATATATCAACACAATAACCAAATTCCTAGTAGTATAGAGACTATATTTCTGTTTGGACAAATTCAAAAATACCACATGCACATTGGTGGAACAATACTGTCCTAATTTTGCGATTTATAATACATTCGTCACTATAAGTTTTTGAATAAATTCACTCAAGACCTCTGTCCTATAAATATTTATGATTAATATCAAAACTCAGAATTAATTAAGGGTTTCGAAATAGCTGTCTTATTTTAGTTTTGTATTGTTAAATGTTGTTTGAAAGTTGAGAAATTGATCAAAGAATTACGGCCAAATTAGAGATTTCCAATGATTACTGTAAAATTTTAATTATTGAGCTTAACCTTGAAAGATTAAGACTAAATTTAAAATTATAATCCTCTTCAATTTTAGTTAAACCAAAAACATGATACAGTAATTATTAGAAAAGGAAGCATCAAGAAGGAGAAGGGGCTAAACCAGAAGAATCATACTTAGGAATCCAACAAGGAATCTTGGAATACGTATCCGAATACGGACAATATTTGGGGCGCGCCATGAAGGCGGCGCAGTCCGCCACCGGCCTCTGCAGCGGCTGGCCGGGAATGCAGTTCCCCCTCACATCCATCACCCCAGCCGCGATCAGCCTCATGCACGCCGGCGCCGCCCCCATGAAGTAGTTCCCCGACAAGGACACATTCCTCAGATTCCCCAACAAACAGAATGGCTCAGGCACCTGTCCGTACAATTTGTTACCTGCCAGATTCAGCACCTCCAGCTTCTCCAGGCACCCCAGCGAGAACGGCAGCGGCCCGGTGAGATCGTTCCCTCCCGCGTCGAAAACCACCGCGTCTTTTAACAGCCCCAGCTCGTAGGGAAGGCAGCCGCTGAGGAGGTTGTTCAGAAGGAGAATCTCCGACAAACCGGATAAGGCCTTGGCTATGCTGCGCGGGATCGGCCCGAAGAATTTATTGTTTGCCAAATTGAGATACGCCACGTGGGCATCCGCGTCCGCGTTGTCCGGGAGGCGCGTCATGAAGTTGTTGTTGTTGAGGAAGAGGAGGTCGAGGCCCATCGCGAATAGCTCTGGCGGTACGGCTCCCGAGAAGGAATTGAACCTGATAATTATCGTACAACGGTGAAATTTGAACCCTGGACCTTTTTATTTTATAAATAGAATTTCGCACGATTTTCAAGAAAAAAATAAATTTTAAAATGTACTCCTATTATAAAACATTTGTCTGACCTGACAGGGGTGCTGGACCAGCACCCCTGGTCAGGCACTGACCTGATGTCAAGGAAGGATAGGCCATCCATGGCAAGGATGGCGGTTGGGAATGGGCCCGAGAGGCGGTTGTTGCTGAGGTCGAGCTCATAGAGGTAGGGGAGGGCGGCGATGGACGAGGGGAAGGCCCCTGAGAAGTAGTTGGAGTTGGCGTGGAACAGGGCGAGGTCAGGGAGCGCGTCGAGGAAGCCGACCAGCGTCGGGGAGGAGAGATGGAAGCCGTTGAAGTCGATGGAGGCGACGGTGGTGGCGGAGCGGTTGTCGGGAGGGGTGTCGCAGAAGAAGCCCTTGTAGCGGCAGATGTTGCTGCCGGTCCACGTGGCGGTGACGTTGAAGGGGTCAGAGGTGATGGTATTTTTAAATCTTTGGATCACGGGGTAGACCGCGGCGAGCCTTTGATCGGCGAAGAGTAGTAGGTCTTGGAGAGGGGGGAGTATCGCGGCGGCGTCGGTGGCGGAGATTGGGAGGTTGTTTTTGGCTTGGTGGTGTGTGGGGAAGAGGAGGAGGATGGTGGTGATGAATATGATAGTTTGGAGTGGAATTGTGAAAGTTTTTACTCTCATTTTGATTGGGTTTTTTTCCAAGTATTTTTGAATGGTGGGGATGAAGCATAAAAAGGGAGAAAAGGAAGTGCATGATGAGATTTAAAGTAGTGTGAAGGTTTAGAATGTGGAGTGTGCATTTGCTGTTTCTTAGGTGGCTAGAAGTGGCTTGGTTGGTAGAAATTGGGAATTTTCATTGTTAGGTCATGTTATTATAAGATGTGTGTACATGTGTATAATTATATTGAGTAAATTACAAGTTTACTCAAATGCAATACCATATAAGAAATTAACTAGCTACTAGAAGATTTTGATTTTACTAGTGTAGGGTAAATTGGATTTAGAGTTATAATGAAATATACTTTGTATTTTTAGGGTCAAATATTTTTTTGAGAGAAAATTGTCAAATATACCTCTAATGTCCAAATAAGCTATCACTGGTGACATGCATGTCCCCTCATTACTACTATTTCCATTTAAAAAATACAGTAGTTTTATAACAGCAGTTCTTAATACTCCTATTTATTGAATTTCTCATCATATTTTCTCTAATTTCTATTTGTTAGATGTTAAGATCATTAAATATATTATAATGATATAATTAATAATTTTAAAAATATTTCACATAATGAATATCATATTTTTTTTAATAATTATGTATATTTCTCATCATAGAGATTATTATAATCCTTTACTAAAATATTTTATCTTTATTGGATTAAATTTTAATATAAATAGTAAACTTCTATCCTAACAATTATATATTAGTTATTATCTACAATTATAATAATATTCAAAATTTGTAAATTTCTCATAATTCCTCAATATTTTTACTAGGATTACATCTATAAAAGAAAATACTATTCCCTTTAGTTTTGGATGGGCCTATAACTGTGGCTTATTTCTAGTCCCTATTTTACCTTTTCCCCCTTTGTTTACTTATTGGAGTCCAATTTCAACATTATGGTTGGATTGGGCCTTTTGTTATCCCCCCTCTTTCATTTGTTCTTTTAGGTTTGATTATAGTAATTTAACATAGTTAGTTGATATTATATTTATTTCCTTACAATTAATAATTAATTTAATGGATACATATGCATCTACTAAGAGGAGGAGGTGACAAATGCAAACGTGTACAGTATTGAAAACCAAAATGCAAAAAACTTACTAAATAGTTTGAGATTATTTTTAATTTTCATTTAGCGAAAACATTTCTTTCCATCTACGAATGTAAATACAAAGTTTTACTGTATATCATGATCTTTATATTCTTAATAATTTTTTTATTTGATAAAGAATAACATTAAATAGTTTTATATATTAATAATTTAAAAAGAAACTTTTAAACACAATAATAATATTGTTCGAATAAACCTTTCAATATTTCGTCGTAGAATTTTAGAAACATTTAGTAGTACAATAAATTAAGTATAAATGTATTGATTGAAATGTTAAATATTATTAAATGCTAAAATTATGTTAATATGATAATTATGCTATTATAATAAATCATTTTAGTAAACTAGTAGAATTTCTTCTTTTTTTTTTTGTTTGACCACAGGTGTACCGAATCCACCTTCGGCAAAATCCGACTAATCCTGCTCGACTGAATTTGCGGATTAAGGCCGAAAGTCTAATACTAACAAAAAAGGGTAATAGGTTTACGACTCCATTTAGAATATAAAAAGCTCTATAGCTATGATATTTTTGCATCATACTCTATTATTACTTGAAAGAGAAAGAGAGATTCAAAATTCCCCACCTCTATTTTCGCTTCCTTTATTTGTCACGTGATTACTGACCCTGTTTCCTCAATTCCACTCCGACAACTGCCTTTTTCTCTCATACCTTGCATGCTTGTGTCACCGTCCCCTTTTTCTTCATTTTTTAAATTTCTATACACTATATAAATACTCTCTTTAGTCCATATTAATACCATATGCTATAATAAATTTATTAATCCTTCACCATAGCTCTAATATAAGTTTAATTTCATAAAAAAATAATTAAAAAGCCATGTAGCAAGTGCACGTGACGAGACTCTCATACTACCATAATCCAAAATGGTACGGCCTCGAAACGAAGAGTGTGACCTGTCAACATAAATCTGCTGCTTCTACTTAAAACTCAAACCTCCATTAAACCTTGCTTCAAATTAGGTTCCATCCCCATCGAAGAAGACGATGAAGCTCAATCCTTCTCTTCTTCTCATTTTACTATTCCTCGAATTAACCTCTTCTTCCTCTAACGATGCAGCTGCATTGCTCCATTTCAAGTCCAAAGCCGATTTGAGCAACCAATTGAAATTTTCGCCTAAATCTACCTCCGCATTCTGCAAATGGAAAGGAGTCGAATGCTCCGATTCCAGAGCGATTCGACTCATCGTCGAGGATGTAAAACTCGGCGGCGTTTTCGCCCCGAACTCGCTGAGTCAGCTCGCCGAGCTCCGAGTCCTCAGCCTGCAGAACAACTCGCTCACCGGTCCAATCCCCGATCTCTCCGGTCTGGTCAATCTCAAAGCGCTATTTCTCAACCGGAACTACTTCTCCGGCGCGGTGCCTCCCTCCCTCTCCGCGCTCCACCGCCTCAAAACCGTCGATCTCTCCTACAACATGCTCGCCGGCGCGATTCCGGCCTCTCTCAACGCTCTCGACCGCCTCTACTACCTCCGCCTCGATTTCAACCGGCTGAACGGCTCCGTGCCGCCGCTGAACCAGTCCTCGCTCCAGATCTTCAACGTCTCCCACAACGACCTCGCCGGCGCGATTCCGGTCACACCGGCCCTGTCGCGGTTCAATTCGTCGTCGTTCTCGTTGAACTCCGGCCTCTGCGGCGAGATCATCAACAAGGAATGCCGCTCCGATCGGCCGTTTTTCGGTTCTCCGGCGAATGCGACGGCCGCGCCGCCGCATCCGCACGCGGCGGTGCTCGGCCAGACCGCCAAATTGGACGGCGCTGACGGCGTGATGCGGAGGCATAAGAGAGCGGCGCTGGCGATCGGAGTCACGATCGGCGGGTGCATTTTGGCGATTTCGGCGATCTGCGTGGGGATCGCGGCGAGGAGGAGGTGGCGGAGGGCGGCGGGGAAGGGCGAGATGGCGAAGATCGGGCTGGAGCCGAGCGTGACGGGGAATGCGGAGGCGGTTATGCGGATCGAGGAGGAGAACGATGAGCTGGCGGAGAAGGTGAAGAGAGCGCAGGAGGTGAAGCAGCAGCAGCAGATGATGGTGGGGAAGAGCGGGAGCTTGATGTTCTGCGCCGGCGAGGCGGCGGTGTACACGCTGGACCAGCTGATGCGCGCCTCGGCGGAGCTGCTTGGGAGGGGGACGATGGGGACCACCTACAAGGCGGTGCTCGACAGCCGCCTCATCGTCACGGTGAAGAGGCTCGAAGCGGCGAGGTTCGCCGCCACCAAGCAGGAGGTCTTCGAGGGGCATATGGGAGCCGCCGGAGGCCTCCGCCACCCCAATCTGGTGGCTCTCAGAGCTTATTTTCAGGCGAAGGAAGAACGCCTCTTGATCTATGATTATCACGCTAATGGCAGCCTCTTTTCCCTAATCCACGGTAACTACTCTAATCCTCTTTTCCCTAATCCACGCTTAAGATAACACGTTTTCCATTTTAGTTTGTCCAAACTAAGATGACACGTAACTTTCTCTCTCCAATTAATATACTCAACCACTTTTCTCATTCCTATTAAAATATCCATATTTTTTTATCTCTCTACTTTAATACTTATACTCACATTCTCTCTCTCCAATTAAACACTTTAATCAATAATTCCTAAAATCCCGTGCAAGCTAAGCAATGTGTCATCTTAATCAGGACGGAAAGAGTCTCATTTTATTCAATTCTCAATAGTACTATCAATTATGAGATGATTAGTGAGTTTAACTTGATAGAATTTCATAGGTCCTATCATAGTTGAAGCTAAATATGTTGAGACTAAAAAAAGAAATTACTCCTATCACTCAATTACATTTAGATCTGTAGGACGAGGAAGTACTAATAAAATTCAAATTATTGACTGTTTTGGATATGGGCAGCTATGAATTATTGGTGTATGGGTAATGTGAAATTGAAGGGGACAGTAGTAAACTGATGTAACGTATTGAAGCATTTAATAATAAATTGTAAATTGGGCATGGGGACTGTAGTATTTGCAGTATGTGGCAACAAATGCCAAATAGATTATGGTATGGAATGAGACATAATTATGTGTAAATCAAGATTGCTATAGTATCTTCTCTGGCTTAAGAGAATCTAACAGACCACTTTAGCTCTAGGGAACTGACATTCATTAATTTAATTATGGACATAGTTCTAGACTTCTAGGTTTTTATTAATATATTCACTATGCTTTTCAGTCCTAATAGATTAATTTCCATTTAAAAGCTGTATTTCCATTTTCTTTTCATCATCACATCATGTATATCCAGTCAATACAATGTCTTCCTAGAAAGACCCAATATCCCATGGACCAAATTGATTGCAATGTCACGCAATATCCTCTATTGATTGACATGAATTTAAACAACTCAATAACTTCACAAACATTGTAAAATTTTGCAATTATTTATTCTTACCGACAAATTTTTTTAAACAAATAGTCTGTTTAAAAATGATGATTCTCATGCAACTTCTTTTTAAAAAATTACTCGTATGAAGTTCACATGCATTTTTTTATTTTCTACTTTCTCATTTCTTCTTTGAACAATGACGGTTATGACTAAATGAGCTAATCATATTATTATTAAATAAAAAAGAATGTTGTTGAAATGAGTTAATTATGGGTGGCAACATTGTACAGGTACGAAGTCAGGAAAGGCCAAACCACTTCACTGGACATCATGCTTGAAAATAGCAGAGGACACAGCTCAAGGCCTCTGCTACATCCACCAAGCCTGGAGGCTCGTGCACGGCAACCTCAAGTCGTCCAACGTGCTCCTCGGCTCTGACTTCGAGGCCTGCCTAACGGACTACTGCCTCATGGCCGTAGCCACCCAGGCCCCCGACGAGGATGCCGACTCCCTGGCCTGCAAGGCCCCAGAGACCCTCCGGGCCAGCCACGGGGAGGCCACTTCCAAGTCAGATGTGTACTCGTTCGGGGTCCTCCTGCTGGAGCTCCTCTCTGGTAGGCCTCCGTCTCAGCACCCGAATCTGGCCCCGGACGAGATGATGAGGTGGCTGAGGTCCGTGAGGGGCGAGGAGGGCGGGGAGAGCCGGCTGGAGATGCTGCTGGAGGTGGCGCTGGCGTGCAGCGTCGCGTCCCCGGAGCAGAGGCCGACAATGTGGCAGGTGCTGAAGATGATACAAGAGATTAAGGAGATGATCTTGATGGAAGATAGTGAGTTCAACCCTAACCCTAATTAATGTGTAAATTTTTATGCTATAAATGTGAAGTAAGAATAGGCCTACAACAGCTTAGATATTGTGGCATTGATGGTCCAATTATGGTTAGCTTTTTGCAATTTTGTGGGTGGTGTAATTGAGTTAGAGGATGTTAGGTGTTTCCCTATTTATGACCTAAGACTTTATGCCACCTACAACTATATAAATGAAATTTAACTGCGATATACGAACTCATAGAGGTAGATAGTCATTAGATATCTCATATTAATTCTAAGAGAGAACTTTTTCTCCTTTACTCTTTCATCTATGGAGCCCAAACCACATGATGCAATGCATTCACTTCCTACAATTTTCACATTTTAATTTTTCACTCCAACTTATCAAATTCTCAAGATTTAAATACAATTGAATGCACTTAGATGCTAAAAATAGAGAGAAGCATTTAGGAAGTTTGATGCTTGAATCTTAAGCACTTATCTCTAGCATTATGAGGCTGCCCTTATGTTGCGTGGCCAAATTGGGCCTTTTTTCTTAAAAAATGGAAAGAATCATCCTTGCTAGCATTTGAACTATACCTCTTTTAACAAAATGAATACAATATCCACAAACCTAAAACTATATACAAGAATGGGGATCTGACACCAGATGCTTCGAGTTGAAGAAAATGGTGAAGGTGAGATGTATTTAACAATGGCATCACCTCATAGAAGTGGCCATACCTGCATTTTTCAATGCAGAATGGGGTTGACATATCATCAGGAAGACGAAATGTCCAAGGAATAGAGAAAGAATGAATTTCATTTCTACTTATTCCACTGCACAGCCTTGCACCGTGTGTTGTAGCTGGAGGATATATACGTCATTGGGATATACAAAGCTAGCGGCCATTTCTATACACAGCATCGGAGGGAGCTGGACGGGGCCTGCCCCTCGCGATCATCTCATCATTGCGTTTGATTGACTCTGAAAGTCTCCATGGTTTCTGCCACCTCCATTTGAATTGTAAGATCCACTGATGATGACTCCTTTTCCATCTCCATAAGTTCCCACCGTGTCCCATGACTGCTAGTTTCTTCGTAGACAACTGATCCGTCTGCACTTGAAGCAACACTCTATTGTATTAGAAAAGTGGACGCTGAACTGTAACCTGTAAGCAATTCCAATTTAGAGGTGTAGGATTTTACCTTTTGTGATCGACCCGTGAATGCTGCTAATTCCCTCAGCTTCCCATTAGCGATTCCTGCTGTGTATTTGAGCTGTTTTTGTGCCGGAGCTGAAACTGACAGAGGAGCACTCATCTCATCGGCAGTGTGTTTATGAGACTTCGCCTGAACCAACAGAACAGTCAAGACACGTTTTGCTCGTAGAGGAGATTGTTTTAAGAATAATAAAAGGAAATCATACTGAGGGAGTTGTCGCCATTGCAACAGAAGCAGCTTGATCTTTGTTTTTCAGTTCCTTTTCAACTTCCTTTCGTCTGAGTTCACTTTGCCGTAATAAGACTACGAGTTCCTTGATCTGCTCTTTCATCTCTTTCGTTTCTGTGTCCTTTTCCCAAAGTTGGCACCTGTCAATTCACATAATAATCCACAAAGCTGATTAAGAGCAAAAATAAGAACCCATAAAATAGAACAAAATCAGAAATTCTCAACGGGGCGAGGAAACTTGAGTTCACCTACCTTGCATCACTGAGATGATTGAACATATACTGGAGTAGGTTCTTGGCATCCCCTATAGAACGGAGCTGGTTCCAGCGTCCACGACTACTGATGCTACGCTCACGTTCTTCAGCTTCTGACAACTGTGAAGCCATTGCAACGAGTGAATTTGATGAAATACTCAGCATGCTTTCAAGAGATGCAATTCTTGACATTCTTGCAGTTGGTGACATCAAAGATACCCTGATTCAAGAACAATAGTATTATTTTCTAGATCTCTCAGTTCAGTTAAATATATAGTGCAGAAATACGGTTATATCTCACCTGGAAGCACCATTTTTTTGTCTAGAAGGGCTGACACCCTTGGAAACAATTTCGCCAACTTGTCTCAAAACAGCCAACTCTTCTGCCAATGCAGCTTTTCTGGACATGAGACGAGCAAGGCTTAACAAAATAATGACGTGATTTGGATGTCAAGGACACTCCAGAGGTGTGCTTGAGCCAGGCAAGAATATCCGAAAATTCAAGTGATTAAAAAGAAAGTTGAGCATTGCGTACACTTGACTTTGCTTCTCGTATTCGTAACGAACTTGATGAACATTGACCATTACTTCTAGTTCATGATCAAGCCATCGCTGGGAGGGTTTTTCGTTGCTCTGGAAATAAAACCTTATATTAATATAGTCTATTAAAATGGTAGAAAAGGATAAGATACCCAATGTAAGAGAATTAGTATACCTGCCCACTCATTCCATTTCCATTACCATTAGCTGCAAAGAATGTCATATTGGTAAGAGGGGAAAAAACAAAAAGAACTAATTCGCTGGATTTTTATTAAGTTGAAGAACTTGGATGAAAACATAACTTACGTATCCAAGAAAAATACCTACCAAAGTTTTCCCGAGTAGAACATTTCCGAATTTCGAGCAATTCTTTTAACCTCTTTGTAGCCATTGCAGCTTCCTCAGTTTTTCTTTGGAGAACCTGAAATAAACGGGTTAGCAAGCATCCATAATAGGCACAATAATTATCCTTTAGATTTACAGGTAAAAACTGATCTTTAGGGAAAATACATTACTTAGATAAAAAAAGTACTGAAATCTTCTTTGCAAAGTGAAACAATAGATGTATAAATCTCTGCAAATATGTATTTATCGAAATTCAAAAGACTTTGGGGAGTAATTCTCTTAGCAAAGAGGTCCGAAGCTAACAGTTATGGGTCCATGGACACACAAGTCTGGCAAATATGCTCACCATTTTCTGGCGCTGATTCAGAGCTTGCAATTTATGTCTCTCGTACTCATTTCTTCTACCCACCTTCTTTAACTGCATACAAAACATTTGCATGCCTAAGTAATTACTAAAAAGATGGTAAGAAGTGGCTAGAAGGAAACATCATCCTTGGATTTTATCGTAGGCGTAGTGCAGTGGGAAATGTATTCCTAAAATCCAGAGCAAGCTGAACACCTGTAGTAATTCCTTTTCTCGAGTTGCCTTCCACTGTCGAAAATTCTCTGCTTCTTGCTTTATCTTATGCTGCAATTGAACCTACAACAGTCAACAAGAATGTGAATGGAAGAATCATAATAATCAATAGACCCCAGAATTTTATCTTGAATACCAAAATATGACCTTTTGTGCCTTCATGCATTGTATTTCCTCCTTTAACTTTTTAGCTGCATCGTCACTCTTCTGTTTCTGTTTTATAAGTTGAACCTGATTCTCTTGTTTCTTCTTAAGATCTTGTATCTGATTTGCACATTATGTCATATATATCAATCACAATGTGACAAGGTGATGGTTTATATAAGTTTATGTTGTGAGAGAAATATGGGCAAAACCTGGGTTTCAAGCGCTTTTAGCTTCTGGGCATGAGTGTCTCGCAGTTTTTGTGCATATCCGTCAGAAGTAGCTGAAAGATTTTCAACTTCTGCCAACAGATGATCCCTCTCTCGCTGCAGCCATCATATTTGTTGAAATCATCAAAGACTTATAACAGAAAACAAAAAGATCAAAAAAACATAAATACAGTAACTTGTTTCTGATTGCAAGACCTGAACAGTCCTTTTCTCTTCCTCAAGTTCCAAAATTTTCTTTCCAAAGTGTTGTTTTAGAGCCATAGTGTCGTAGCCTCCAAAAAGTCTCATCTGTGACTGCAACATTGTTGTAATAGAACAGTAGTGAGTTACATTCGATCTCGACTCACAAAAAATGTTACAATGTACTCCCTACGAATGCTATTAGGAGTCTTTACTTTTTTCTGGCACAAATTATAAGGAATGTAAATAAATGTGAGTTGAAAAAGTTAGTGGGATGTGGTTCACACTTTTATATAGTAGTATTAGTTTTATAATAAAATGTGCATGGAATAAATTAATGGAATGTGGGCCTACTTAAAATGTACAGTAAAAGTGCAACAAAATTTCTATTGGCTTACAGACCAATATGGCAAATTGAGACTTCTATTGGCGGACGGAGGGAGTAAAATGTAAAATAGAATGCTACGCTAACTCCTCTAAACTCAGTTTACTACTCATGCAACTAATGAGTAATCAGAAAAGAAACAAGAAAGTTCTCATAGAGGTTACAACATGAATTGGGAATGGAGAGTACCTCTTTTTGCTCTAGTTCTCGATTTAACTCGTTCAATTCTTTATCCATATTATTCTGGAAGTAGGTATGATCCAATTCTTTTGCTGTGTCTTCATCAACATCTCCAGGATCACCTGCAAACATTATTATTTGAGTCTCAAAATATAATTCCTAAGTGATTTTATTCTCTCAATGGACATAAAATTTGACTAATAAATACTTAATACGGAGCATTCACTTTCTCTATCAATAATTTTAGCTATGTTTCACTGATATGAAAAGAAATAACATCCAGCCGGAAGCTACTTCTAACAAAGAGAAACATACTGCTTTCACTCATTTGATAATCACAGGACTCCATAGTCTCCAACCCCCTCTTGAGACCTTCGTTTTTGGTGGCACCACTTTTGTGGACCTGAGGATTTGAGTTAGTTTTACATTTTACACACTTATTTGGTGCTTCTATGTACACATGATGAGTTTGACATTGCATGTTTAAGACATTAACTCACTTTAGTTCTTGCTTCATGTTGCTTAACATGGCCATCTCCATTACGAAACAGACTAAGTTCATGAGACAACTCCTCATTAGTGGACTCAAGCCAAGCAATCCTATCCTTAAGAACCTGCATGTCTCAGTCTTAGCACAATTAAAGCTCTACCTGTAGTCAATGGATTTCTCAAATAAATTGATCATTTAGGTGGAAATTTAGAATCAAGATAACTCTGATCCCGAACATTACTGGGATACTTATTAACACATATTTTAAAAGATAGTTATCCATTAATCTAAAATTTCTACACTTGTGGAGAAATGAAGAAATTTTATTGATAAATCAATTCAAATGGAACTATAGATCATTTAGTGCAGCCAAAAACCCATCACATAGAACTTAATGTGAAATAAAGTGAACTTTAGTTGAATAACTGAATCCAGAATTAGATGAAAACAGAATAACATAAATTCAAAGTTCTTGCTAGATAAAAAAGTTAAGTACTTTTTTCTGTTAATTAAAGGCATGAGTGGTGGAAAATAAAGAACTGTCTTCTAATTATTAAGTATAGTAACACAAGAAAATGGTAGAAAAGAAACAAACATAAGCTTTAGATTGGTGGATCATCCAGTTAGGGAATTTAATTCTGTTCAAAGTCCATACAAAAAAAATAGTAAAAACTAGATGCTGCACTAACCTGTAATTCATCAAATGAAACTCCACCCCCACGTGCATTGAGTTCTGCATGCAGATATTCTAACTGCTGACGCATCTTCAGCATTTCGCTGGATATTGGATCTCTGTTAATCTGGTCATCGAGAACCAAATGATCATTTGGACACAGCAAACTTCTTCTTGAAAGTATCCACTTCTATATTGTGGAAATGCCAAACCAAAATATGAGAAGCTTCAGACAAGAGATATCAACTTACAACAGGTTTGTTTTGGATATTACGAGCACGGTTAGCATACTTGAGAGTGTTGAGAGTTTCTTCCGCATTTACATCTGCGGGACTAATGCATGCTGTAAAAATAGGTAAACACTGGAGTGAGAAAAAAACGTATAGAAGTGCACCAGATAAGTAAGCTTTAACTAATATGATATGGGACCATATAAGATTAGAACGAACATAATCCTTGAGAACAGCTTATAAAATAATATTACCTAGCATTATTGTTTTGCTGTTCCCACCAAGAGAATCCTGCAGATAACCAAAGATGTAAGCAACTTTAGCTTAAAAAAGGTTCATGTTGTAGGCACCAAGTATCTATCATATATGATAAACTTGTCATAGAAAATAACATATTATTACAGATTTTGAAGTAACAAGAGATGGAGATAGTGATAATTTCCTGAAAAAGTTCTTTAAAATGTACAGTTATAGTAACACTCTTTTCCTTCGGTAAATGAACGTAGATAGACCAGACCTGCAGAAGCCGCGTAAGTTTGCTGTCTCGATACGGCACATGAAGACCTTCTTTCCGTTTTTTATCATCGCCAAGTGCACTTATAACATTTCCAAGCGCAAGAAGACCTTTGTTGATGTGAACTCCTGTATGCAGAGTTTGCTTCAAAATAAAAACACATATATTTGCAAGGCATATTTCAAGGGATAGTTACCTTCCTTAAAACGTTGACCGCCAGAGCCTGTTCTCTTGGCACGCTCTGATCCAGCAAGATCCACCAAATGCAACTTGGCACATAGATATTCTTCTGTCATACAATCACTCAGATTGCTGGCACTAGAATCGCCCGGATGAAGCCTGCGCATCTGCTCCATTGTAATGGTGAAGATGGCATGAGAGCGGCTGTGTACGTGTGTGTGAAAGAAAGAAAGGGCAAAAAAATCATTACTCTCAGAAGCAGCTTAAAGACAGTCTTGGTTAACAAATCCAGCATTAGTTTTCCAAATATTTATTGATTGCTAACTAGGATCTGCTAAGGATTTTTGAACATGTCTGAGAATTCCCACTTATGAGATGAAGTTTAGGTTTACTAAAGTAAATTTAAAGACATGTCATGATAGAGCCGCTTAAATTTTCATGACTTTGCATACATGGACAAATCATCTGATTCAGCAACTGAGTATGATTTTCATCTAGAATTTCCACTGTAGCAACTCAAGAAAGTCTTACTGCTTACTTATTATGAGGTTACAGAATAAGAATAGGAAAAGGCTGATGTGTAAGCGTTACATGAGAAAACAAAATAAGTGTATACCTCGATTGGTTATTCATGTTTGTACTCCCGGTTGCCCTGCTTAGTGATCCTTGCTCCAGACAATCAGCCATTTCTTTGAGAGTTTTCACACTGCATTCGGTTGATCCTGCTAGTGTAATCACACCATTTGATGTTTCACGAATTTGAATTGGCGGTTTCCCAGTGGTAGTTATTTTTGCAGCATTTCCATTTGCTGTCTCTTGCTTGCTGGAAGAACTAGGGTCTAAGAGATCTCTTACTTCCTCCTTGTGAATCTTGCATTAAATAATGATGGTGTCCATCAGAAATCTTGTATTTCTAATGTTGTGTTTATCCAAGTGCCATACATAGATGGGGTGTCCATATACACCAGGAACAACATAAGACATCTAGACAAGTCCGCACAAACACAAAAAACTCACTTACAAGAAAACATTGCCATCATTGGTTTTTAGACAAAGTAATAGTATCATTCCCGAAACTTCAAGAATATGAACATCAGAACATATATGACGGAGACAGTATAAGTAGAAATCCTGAAATCAGAAATCCTAACACAAAAGGTTCAGACAGAGAGGCAAGAAAAAATCGTACACTGGTCTAAATGAAAAAATCCTAACACAAAAGGTTCAGACATATGTTAAAAAGAAATGATGTGAAACTGAGCCCATGCACGTAAACTGACCTGACCGTACCAGATTAGCTATAGTACGATCTGGAAAGGATTATTGGACAAACCTCAATGAAGGAAACATGCAGTTGAACTTCAGTATCACCCTTCTGGCTTTCAATCTTGTGGAATAATGCATTCATAACTTTGGGAATTAATCCTGTTTGACATCCGTCTTTGAGACTAGTACCCATGGTATATGTTTTCCCAGACCCCGTCTGCAACGTATAGCATTTCAGGAAACTAGAGATTACAGACTAATAGTAGCGACAGAGCATCGTAAAGTTGATTCTCATTCATACAAAAGTTGCACCAGATCGTGACGCACCTGTCCATAGGCAAGAACAGTAGCATTATAACCTTGAAATAGACCATCAACCAAAGGAGCTACACATTCTTCGTACATTGCCGCTGAAGGAGAGCCAGTACTTCCATAAACATGATCAAATGTAAATGAATGGGAGCCAATTTGGACCTACAGCAATCACAAAACCATGATTTTTTTCACCAGACAGATATATAGTAGCATGTAATTGTGTTCTTGTATATAGTCAGCAAAGTGAATAAGCAACAAATATAAAACTACGAAAAAGGCACCCAATGTACTAAAAAAAGGGGAAATCAGAGACAGATACATCACTACCAAGACGGAGAATTGAATATAGCTCAAAAGTACCAAAAATACTTTTCTCTTGATTTTACAAATCTTTCTATGGAGGCCACCTCTAAGAAGCTATTGCTTGCTCTTTCTTCTTATTTTCTTATATCACAAAAAACTAGAAACACTTAGTACTATGGTGAATATGAAAAACCAATCCCACCCCACATACATGCATCTAGTTTCTTTCCCACATAAGCATTGTAAAATTTTTCCTGAACAAAATGATCGTAGTTTTCGCTTCCTGAACAATAAACAAAGAAAAACGAATGAATAGGACACAAAAAAAATCTTGTTTCTTTAGTAACATGATTAGACATACATTAATCTCAGACTAAAAGAAAACTTTTTTGTAGATAAATTCACATTCTTGAAGCTTAAGTGAAGGCTGAAGCATCATATACTCTGAAATTTCAGAGCAGAAATAAAAGCAAGATCGCAAGAATAAGCAAAAGGCTTACTGTGTCAGTATAAACTAGATGTGGAGAGAACATAAAGGAACTCTAAACCACATACTCACCCAAAACCGAAATCTTATGCAACTTAGAACAAAATTGGGTGCCAAAAATCCAATTTTTACAGGTGCAGCTTTTTATAAAAATTGTGCATTCCAAGAAACAAAATTATTTTCAGGAGCCAATGGTGACAAAACTCTAATCAAACTCTAGACTGCTGAAACTAAAGAGCAACATGAATATCCCACCAAACACTTCCAAAATCGAGAAAAAGCTGAAAATCAGCGTTTCAACAAATCATCAGCTCCAGCATCATAAAGCTAGCATCAAAATCGCATTTTATTTTGTGTTGGAAAAATCCCCAAATTTGATCGGGAGTGATAGTAGTACCTGCGGCTTCCCGGGTAGTACGGAGACGCAATCGTTACAACCCTGTAGCTTCTCGAGTCCGATAAGAGGCCTGACGTGGACTGCGACTTTGACACAGCAATCTTCGGCAGCTGCCATCGACGAAGCCAAAAAATGGTGTATGAATTCAGTTATGAGAATCGCGGGACACAGAGAGTGTTTCTCGCAGCAGAAAATGACACAGCATCTATTCTATACACTAGAGAGAGACAAGTGTTGATGTTGATGACTGTTTACTGTTTCGCGCTTTTGTATTTGCGCGTGTAATTATTTTTTATTTTGAGTAATTATTTTCAATCAATTAAAGTCGACATTATAAACAATTTAATTTGTTTGAAAAATCGTGAAAAATGCCGATCAAATTAAAGTTCATCAATTGTTACATAAGATACGATTTCATCTAAATCAAAATATGTGTGATAATTACAAACAATAGAAAGTATTTTTGGTGATGTCGTAGCTCTGGATCACAATTTCGATGGTGTAATTGTTTTTTCTAATATACTCCTTCCATCCCACAAAGATTGTTCCATTTTTCCATTTCGGTCCGTTCCATAAAGTTTGTCTCATTTCACTTTTTACCATTTTTGGTAGTGGACCTCATATTCCACTAACTCATTCCTACTCACATTTTATTATAAAACTACTCCCTCCGTCCACGAAAATTTGTCCCATTTTTCCATTTCCGTCCGTCCCCAAAATTTGTCCCATTTCACTTTTACCATTTTTGGTAATGGACCTCATATTCCACTAACTCATTCCTACTCACATTTTATTATAAAACCAATACTTTAAAAGTAGGACCCACAATCCACTAACTTTTTCAACTCACTTTCCATTACACTTCTTAAAATCCGTGTCCGGTCAAACCGAGACGAATTTTCATGGATGGAGGGAGTAATATATAAAAGTTGGACTCATCCCACTAACTTTTTCAACCCACTTTTCATTACATTTTTTAAAACTCGTGTTCGGTCAAAGTGAGACAATATTTGTGGGATTGAGGGAGTATAATTTGAAGGGATATTGGCATCTAATATCACGAAACTTTCAAAAAGTTGGATTTTTCCCACGAACTTTAAAATTGGCAAATAATATCACGAACTTTACCCTCTTGTTTGTTTTTTCCCACGAATGAAAAAATTCTTCAAATAAATGGATTTTATTTCTTAATTTCTCAACAACAATTTTGAGAGCTTCAAGTTTTTCAATCTTTAAAAATAGTTTTTCAATCTTTGAAAATAGTTTTTCTTGAAGCACACCCTCCAAAATTGGTCTTCAATCTATTAAAATAACATGAATTTTTCATTCGTGGAAAAAAACAAACAAGGGGTAAAGTTCGTGATATTATTTGTCAATTTTAAAGTTAGTAGGATTGAAAGTTTCATGATATTAGAGCCCAATATCCCTATTTGAAAAGAGAAGTCAACGTTTTTGTTATAATCATCATTTGAGTATTGAGAATTAGTTAGAATAATGACTTGGCTTACAAAAATTGTTTTAAATAACTTACCTTATAATATACTAGTACTCTTAAATTAAAACGGACAAAAATATTAAACGGTTAGTAGTGACGACCCCGCTAGCTAGAAGACCAGTGTCCACTTTAATACTAGTATGTTATAAATGCGTCATTTATACTACCTAATTAATGCACCTACTCTTATCTTAAATAATTATATTGAATCGAATTTGGTCAAAACTTTATGTTGCAATAACGATTTTGAAGAAAAATTGCATCTACAATTAAAGAAATTAATTATTCACTTCTTTGTTGAAATTTGAAAATTCAAAACCCTGCATAATTATGGTTGTGAACTTATGATTTTTAGGAAGGAAATTTATGGTTTTGAATGTGCCAATTTTGAATTATAACTCTCCCAACATGTTTATGGTTATGACAGCCCATCTAAAACTATAGTAAATTATTAGAGTATGATATAAATTATAAATACCTATATTCGATTTTCGTATTTTAAATTGTAATGTAATAATAAAAAAGGTTGTGTATATGTCAAGTTGGCTACTAATAGAGGTCGGATTTCGGGTTTGATTTTGTCCAATTTGAATTGACTAAAATATAGAAATTGCATAGATAAAAATTAGAAAATCCAATATCAAAAAACCAGAAATTTGAAAATCTTATACCAAAATCCAAAAATCTAACCAAATACCATTAGAATTGTTCAACATAAATATTTTATACTCCATGAATTAGTATATAAAATATTCTGCTTTGAACATCTGAAAATTTTGAAAAAAATCAGATTTCATCCGAATCGAAAATCCGAATTGAATTTTAAATTCAGATTTAGTTTATATCGGATTTACGATATTTTGCTCGCCCTTAGTAAAATAATAATAAAATACAAAAACTGATACTGCTAAAATACAAAAACGTGACATACATACATACTTTGATAATATAACACTGAGATACAAACTCATGTCATTGGAACGAGATTTATATTGTATTATAAAATCATACATTGAATCATTGCCAATAAAATATGGTACTCATGTTGTATCAAAAGCGATAAAATTTAAATTAGTTGTAACATATTTTTTGAAATAAAATCAGGACGAGGGTAGGTGCATGAATGCATATTATTACTGCCACAGTAATAGGTCACAAACCTAAGTTAATACTATGATTATAAGTTGTTTAGACTAATTAGTAAGATGGAATATTTACTTTAAGTAAACTTTTTGGGTTGAGAGAATGTATTAATGAATAATTATGAACAGATGCAACGTATATATAATATCCTCAATGGTATACCAATCAAATTAATTACATTTGAATGAAAAACACACACTAGGAAATAACGCAGCTGACTAAAAGCTAGGTAAAGAAATTTATTTGAATTTCAGTTAGGAAACAACTTGTAGATTTTCTTCGATTGCAAGTAAAAATTTGAAGATTTTATGTTATAGTAATATGTTTAACAAATCTTCTCGAATATTAATTAATTCAGCTGTAATGAAAGTTAGGTGATAAATCCAAATTAAAATCCATCAAGATTATAGAAGTTTTAAATCATCATCGACTAATACCTAACTTCGGACTGAAAATGAGAGATGATGACTTAATAAAGTAGATAATGGTCACTAGTACTCGAATTATTTCAAATATATATTTACATGTCATGTACTCATAATTTTCTGTTTATACACACATAATCTCATTTTCCTCTCTTCAAACATATTACAAAATGCATTGATTAATGAAAAATAGAAGTTAACCAACGAAATTAAAATTAAGAAAATATTAATTAATTTTCGATGAATTTCTTGGACGGTGCTTTGTTGTCAGTGAATTAAAAATTTTATAGTATGTAAATATAAATATTGCTTAATTTTGGAAGGTTGGAGGGAAGTCAATTTTGACAACAGTAGTTTGAGATGTCGGCACACAAACAAATAAATTTATTGATGAAGATATTATAATAAGTAGTTTAATGTTTTATTTATTAATATGAGCAACCTGATACATGCATTATGGTGTACTGTTAGTTAATTGCGTACAACCTAAGACTAAATTGTTGGAAATACTAGCAAACAAAAATCAGTAATGATTGATGACTGGTACTACTCCATAATTAATTACTAGTTTCTTCCAAGTTACATACTTACTTTATACATACCTAATTTCTCTCTTAAATTATCAAATGCATCCACCCACATTTACCATATATTTCGAAATGATAATACAGTTAATGAGCCCAATCTTCAAAAACTGCACAACAATGAGAATCATATGGACGGTAAGTTTTGGCTCTAAGCATTTCTTTTGTACTATAAAAAATAAAACCATATAGCATGCATGTAAGTTTAGTCTTTAAGCATTTCATTTGTATAAATAACTTACATAAATAACTTACATCTAAGTTGGATTGGACCATTTTTTTTATCATGGACTTTAATTTTAAATACTAAGTTTAAATGGCGTGTTCAATTGCTAACTTTCTTAAGTTGTTAACTCATCAATACAGTGTATTAAAAATGTCAACATAATGACATTACAATGTCAACACATGATTTTGTTGACATTTCAATATATTGGATTGGCATTATGTGTTGATATTTTTAATACGTTGCGTTGATGAGTTAGCAGAGTTAGCAACATAAAAAGTCAGCAATATAACGCACCCCTAATATTAATTATTAACTATTAGTCTATCATGATATCTATCACAGATTCTATCATACACACGGCACAACACAACAATGGATCACTCCTAATTGAAACATTACTAATCTTTTTTCCTATTTCCCTTTACATATTTCTACTATGCTTTTTATATTGGTTTATTTTACATAAGTTACATATAGCCAGCAAAGCATTATGATTAGACCATGAAAACAAACCACATGGTAAATGATGTGACTAAAATTCTTGAAACAGTGCCATCACCATTACCATTGTCAAATTCTATGATAGGCCACCACCTTTTAGCATGCAAGAAAAAAATGCTTTATTCCAACATCCCTAAAACTATAATACCCCTTTTGGCATCACATGATAGTTTTGTTTTCTAATTTCATGGTTAGGATTATGTCTTGCTTCATAATAGGTCCACTTTTGTGAAAACTAATGATTTCATAACATTTAAGTGAAGACTGATATATTAGATCACACACAATTAAAACAAAACCGAAATGATGATTTAAGATCGATATAATTACATATCCGGTTGTCATAGCTATTTATATATTAAATTTTGATTAAAGATCTCTTTATCATTATTATTATTGTTGTTGTTAAAAGAAGCACATGACCTAGTGACTTACCAATTTAGTCTACACTTAGTGATTTTATACAAATACTTACTACATTAGTTTTTCGCCTGGTCTATGGTTTATAAACAACCTAACAAATACTACTATAAAATCTCGGTGTTGAACAATTATAATGATATTTGATAGGAGTATTAAATTTTTGGATTCTGGTAATAGATTTTTAATTTTTCATATTTTTGGTATTGGATTTTTAGGTTTTTCATATATTTTTATGTAATTTTGGAATTTTCAGATAGATTTCATAGTTTGGATTTCAGATTTTCAAACAATTCAGATCATATTAGATTTATTTTTCATAACATTTTGGTTTTTGGATCGGATTGATCGATCCGATCCGAAATCCAAATGTTCACTCCTATTCCTCATGCCAATCAATCGATTATAAAAATATCTTACTGAATAAGCTGCTCAATGATCTAATTAAATTGTCAAAGGTTGAAAACCAATATATTATCCATATCATATTATAACAGAATCCCTTTTATTTTAATAAATAAAAATAAGCCCAATACTTGGATTTGTTTTAAAGCCTAATCTTATTCTTTTGTAGAGATAGAGCCCAATTCTCAATCGTCCCCAATATGCGTTACATATAAGCCTATATCCATTTTAATCATTTTCCTTCCAAATATTGCATTTAGAATCAACCCATACCAATATTATTATTATTATTATTATTATTATTATTATTATTATTATTATTATTATTATTATTATTATTATTATTATTATTATTATCATTATTATTATTATTATTGTTATTATTATTATTATTATTATTATTATTTTTTCCTTTAATTTCAAATTTTCTGATTTATTTTATATTTGACAAGTTCACCAACTACATATAATTTGTAACTTTGTAATTATCAATGTACGACTGATATAACAGTTGTAATATGTCCCAACGTAATAAAAATTATAGAACAGAAATATTCAACATTTTCAAAAACGTCGATAAATAAAATTATTTGGTAACGATTACAAAATTATTTGGTAACGATTTCAAAGAGATCAGCTTCAGACATCTGATCACAATCTCTTTTATTGTATTCTTCGTTACACCATTGCTTCCATTTCCCATCGATTTTTCCCATCGAAAAGAGCTCTTGACTGTCCAATTCATTGAACGGCGCCGTATTGGTGCTTGCATTCTTGTTCATGAAGCATGGGTTCTGAGTTCTTCGCGAATTCGCGGGACCATATTTGAAAGGGCTCTGACCAAGATTTACCACCACTGAAACGTCGCTGTTTGCAGCCAGCGTAGGATATAGTGGGTGTCCGAATTCCTCCCTCTTGCACCGGATCTCGTAAACTAGCTTCGAATTTAGAGTGAAGAAAACCTTTTTATGGTTTGGATCGAAACCACAACCAATCACGTTTCCGGTCCTGCCCCATTCTCCGTTTTCGGATTTGCCCACGAGCTTCGTTCCTGTAGGTAGAGAATACTTAGAGGCGCAAGTCAATTCTCATTTAAAAATAACTCAGCATAACTTCGAGAGAAGGGGTGCCTTGTTACAAAACTTAAGATGTGGGACAATATTTAGAGATTTTAACATGCCCCATATGTGTGGGCCGGCAATGAACATCGGACTTCCATCGCGTAGTTTGATAAGACAAGTGATAAGATCTATTATCAACGTGGACCGGAATTATCATCGAATTTCCACACTGGTAAGTGAGGTAACTAAAGAAATTCATCATCTACTTGGGTCCGATCTGATAATTATATTAGAAATGAGCTACTTACCCTCCTTAAAAGGTCTCATAAAAAGGTTGGATTATCCACTCTTATATAGATGAGATAGGATAATCAACAAGTCAAACTTCTTTTACAAACTGTGAATTTTAATAGTTACAGATACTATGTACACACTTGGCCCATTTTGTTATTGTAAAGATGATAAGTAATCATAAAAATAAAAATGAAAATATTTAAAAGTATGGTCAATGAATAAACTAATTAGTAATTACTCCTAAAACTTAGTAGTTGTGAATTGCAGACAAAAATATGATCAGTTCACAAGCAAAGAGTTTCATAATGTAAGAGTAACTTTTTTAATCATTATGAAAATCTTAATAGTCATTATTTACTTTATAACAACAAAAGAAAAATTATATTAATTCCCTTTTTCAAATTAGTCAAACCAGATTTTGATTTATGCAATCTACTCAGCAATAAATTTGACCTAATTTCTCCAAGATTTACCATATCAAATTTTGTAAACGTGTGGTAAATGATGATAAATAATGTTTGACCTAAATGCATAATGTCTATAACAATTAAAATCATCTAATGTTTTTTAAATAAACCCACTTTTAATGCAAATAAACCAAAAAAATCTTTAAAAAAAATGTAATCAAGATTGAAGAATTACCATCAAGATAGACTGAACCAGTTGAATCAAAGCCAACAGATCCCAGAAAGCTGCCTGGATTATTCAATGGGAAATGTGAATCGCTTCCCCCAATCAAACCTATAGCCACCAAAAAACTCTCATCATCAACCTCAACCTCTTCCAATTTCTCTGGCGTAATCTTGTTTTTCACCTCCATTTCTTCACCATGATGATTAGGCAAAACCCTAATCTCAAAATATGCTTCCTTTGGGAAAGATGTGTTAGCAAACTGTGGGCCCGGCAACGGCAGAGCTGAACGGACCAAACAAAACGACGTCGTTCGAGCCAGCCTTATTTTCTGCATATAATCCACCGAATCATCGAAAACCTCCCAACTCATCTCCACATTGCTTCCCTCTCCATCGTCGCCTGCAACCAAAGCGAATCTCTGCCATCCATTTTCGACGGCCTCGGCCGAGAGAGAAGGATGGTCGGACCAACTGAAAAACCGTTTCCTTTGTCGGACAACACTTCTCCTTTTGTTCGAGCCTTCTTTAACACTTGTGTCTCTTTTTTCTGTATCGATCGTAGCTAAATCTGTAGGAGTAGTAGGCTTTGAGCATTTCTTGCGAATAATAATCAAAATCAGCAAGATTATTACGAGTGCAGAAACAGAAATCAGAGTGATATATATCCAACTTATCTTCATCTCTCTAATTTCTTCATACAGAAATGAGAAAGAAAAATATTTCAAAAGAGGAGAAGATGTTAGTACTAATATAAAGAGGGGATTTGATTTCATATATAAAACACATTTATTTGTGTACAAATACTAAATAGGACGGTCTGATGTAATTAATTAGGGATTATAAACGCGATCGAAAATCGGCATACTTGACAAATGAATTTATGAACACACTAGATTAATTACAAAAATTGGAAAATTTCCTTTCCCACCCTTTTAACTAGCGCATATTCATTTATAGAGATGCAATCTTATTAAAGCTAAAAAGGGAATTTATTCAATTTGCATATCCCTTTTTTTTTTTTTTTTTATTTCTTCTTAAAATTTTGCATGCTCTACTAGATTCAGTAGATTTATTCTATAAATGATATTTAATTAATATATGAATTAACAGAATGATTTGACTTCAATCCGTGTAAAATGGTTGAAGACTTTAAGTATTGTTAGTGAAAAATAAGACACACCCTATTAGATAAAACTTGTCGCAGATAAATAGAGACGAATTTTGATGGATGATCATAAAAATATGACTATTTTTCGTAGACAGAGATAGTATATAAGTAGTGAAACTATTTTACCATTTAAACCAAACCAAGACCGATTGATTAAGTGTTCAACAAAATATGAAATTGAATCCACTTTAATAAGAATCCTTTTCTAGTAAGAAATTATTGCATGTGCTTCTTGCTTATAAATGATTCTTTGTTTATATATTTTATGTCACAATGTTTATATATACACATAAGATTAGTGATAAAATGCAAATTCTAAATATTGTAAAAATTTAAAACTATGATTTGGACCTTTAGAAAATGTAAACAAATGACAAAATAACAGCTAAAAAAATGTCAACACAGCGTCAACCGTTAACATTTTTATTATTGTTATTTTGTTATCTGTTGACATTTTTAACGGTCCATATCATAGTTTGGTATTTGTATAATATTTAGAGTTTACATTTGATTACATCCTATGTATATATATTACTAGTAACTTTTCACCCCTTAAATATAAACAAAAGAATCCTTTATAGTAAAATTACTATATATTTTGCATTAATATTTCCACCCTATAATATAAAGAATGGGAACAAACAATTCTTTTATAGTGAGATATATTGTGCATTAATACTTTCACCACATTGCAGTAGTCAGCCTGGGATTGTACCAAATGAACATTTAATTTGAGGAGTAGTATTTAATTTTAAATGAGAAGCAAATGAAGAGCTAAATTATCATTCTTTTCTTAGTTTTCTACAACAACTCCTGTCCATTCAATCGTTGCGAATTGAAGAGTGATCGATCGGTGCACGTGGACTTGCAATGAATATTTATATTTTAATAATTGATATAAAAATAAATAGTCAAACATTCTGTTAATTATAATCAGAGTCGGTATTACTTACTACGTAATGATAAACCACTTATATCACTCAGGCCTTTTAACAAAATTCGGGCTAAATAATTCACAGATTTATAGTGAAGTAAAAGCGTAAGAATCACGAATATAAATAGGATAAACACTTTTTTTTTATATCTATAGTGTATATCTATACATGTCATGTATTAGAGGGAATTACATTTTAAGTTTTTGGACATTATAGTAATATAATTCGTCGTTCGTATTTTCTAAATGATAATTTATGAAAGAACTAAATGATAATAGAGTAAAAGCCAAATGTGATCATTAACATATGGTCGTTTTATCAATTTGGTCTTTAACATTATCATTTTGATTATTTGGTCCCTCACAAATAAATTCGGACCCGAATCGGTTCTCATTTAACAGAACCGTCAAAAAGTAGACGGTTATTGCAATTTGACTATATTAAATTACTAATGGTAATTAATTATACCAAATTATAATTCTTAATTGCTATTAAATTACAAATTATTCATTTCATTTTGCAACTGATACTATCTTTTTTCCAATTTTGCTAATAGGAAAAAAATTATAATTAGGTATAATTAATTACCATTAGTAATTTAATATAGTCAAATTGCGGTCATCGTCTATTTCTTGACGGTTCTGACAAGTGAGGACCGATTCGGGTCCGAATTTATTTGTGAGGGACTAAATAATCAAAAAGATAATATTAAAGACCAAATTAATAAAACAGTCATATGTTAGGGATCATATTTAGTCTTTGTTCATAATAATATATCCAAAACAAACCGAAAATAACGATTGGGTGTAGACAAAGCAGGAAATTGGATGAGTATTATTATTGTTGATGATGGCATGGTCCAATTTGTGCTGGAAGACATTATTCGGAACAGTTGGGATGTTTGATGTATGGTGTCGGCTGAAGTTGTACTTATCTCTAATATCACACAACACGTGTCGACCATTCACGGAAGACACGCTAGCAGCCAACACATAACCCTTAATCCCACCACCACCACAGCTTATCACCAACAACGGTCGATATCCCTCTCACTCATTTTCATTCTTTTCCACAAATAAGATGATTGATCATTATGTTAATCATATAACACCAATAAGTAAACAACACAAATATATGACTAGATTACAGATTAGTACAACAATATAATAATAATTAGTATAAATATATCATTAATTATGTTGATGTATTATTATTAATTTATTATCATTCAATAATTTAATTGAGGGGGAATTTTTTCTAAATTGCTGAATATTGATTATATTTAAATATTACATTTATTAAATAATTGAGTTTAACAGATAAATGGTATTTATTTTCAGTCTAAAATTTCCATTCTGACAATTGTAGAAAATATATTTTTAGTTTGAATCCAGAGTGTAGCATTTGAGAATTGTCTCAATATACATTATAGTATTGCTTTACTTCAACGTAAATTTATTTTTAGATAAAATCCAAATTAAGTGGTAGCATTTGAGAATTGTCTCACTATATATTATACAGTATATTGCTTTTTTTCGTTGCTTAATTTTTTTTAAAATTTGCAATATTTTTTAATAGTATAAATTTTTCGGATTGCTTTTTTCATGAAACATGAAGACTGTTTTAATATAATTTCTTTTTTACTTTTATGTACCAATTACACATTTGTATAATTTATTCTTAATGAAAATCCCAACTTTCAAATTGTAGTACTATCTGTTTAATACTAATAAAACTTTTAGTTCTACAAAATATCGTATAGTGACACAAACTGTACATATTACTTCTCTTAATTATTACTCCATAAATATTTAATTAGTACCTAAATAATTAAAAAAAATCAAAATCCAATCCCTCCACCTCCATATAAATATTGTGACGCATCGCATCAAAGAGCAAGAACTCTTTTCCAGCATGAATTCCTCTTTACATTCTTCCTCTCCCTCAAAAATACTAAAATCAATCCCGAAATCATAAATTCCTCCCCAAAAATCTCCCTACAAACTAAATCAACAACAACAACAACAAAAAAAAATCATCGATTGAAATCAATGGACGGAGCATACTGCACAGCTTCTTCCCCAACGTCTTCGCCGGGGATTCCGAAGCGGCAGCGGCGGGAGAAGCCCTACCGAGGCATACGGATGCGCAAGTGGGGGAAGTGGGTGGCGGAGATACGCGAGCCGAACAAGCGCTCCAGAATCTGGCTCGGCTCCTACTCCTCCCCCGTCGCGGCGGCGCGCGCCTACGACACCGCCCTCTTCCACCTCCGCGGCCCCTCCGCGCGCCTCAATTTCCCCGAGTTCGCCGCCGAGGACGCCGCCGACGGCCTGTCCGCCGCCGCGATCAGGAAAAAAGCCACCGAGGTCGGCGCGAGAGTCGACGCCATGCAAACGGGATCGGGCCGGGCCTCGGAGAAGCCCGATTTGAATGAGTTTCCCAGCCCGGAGACCTCGGAGGAGAATTGAATTAGTCTGATTTTTTTTTGTTTTTTTTCTTTTTTTAATATTCGCGGGAAAATTAACTGTATTTTCTTCAATTCGGTTTATATAAAGAAAAGATAATTGTATAAACCTAGGGAATAAGAGGTTGTATGCGTCGAAATTATTTAAATTCTGATCAATAATAGTATGGGCTATTTTATGATGATCTAGACGGGAATATTTTGTATGTGGATGATTTCTCTGTTCCATTCAGTGTGTGATGGCCTACTTTTGTGGATTGCAACTTGATGAGAGGATAAGATAGACATTTTTTTAGTAATATTATAATCCTTTCTATTCCCTAATAATAGACCTATAAAGAAAAAGTGAATTGACACCTTATGCGAGTTTAAGATAAAATATATTGCGATTTAGAGTGCCTAATAATGTTGTATTAGGGAATAGTATGGCATCGCACGACTAATCAATAATCATTGCTTTATATTCATTCTAAGAAAATGGGGGATAGCAAAAAGATTAGCGGTGGACATGGCGCTGAAAATTGGTAAATGCATTTAAATTTATAGGCCGCGTATAGGCCGCGCTATTTCTTTGATCACGAAACATTAGTCACTCTATCACTTGATCAACTCATACGCAAATGTAGAAAAACTTCTTGGTTGACTGAACACTTGTAATTCACCAACAGAGTTTGGTGTGCTATAAGCGCTGTGCTCTCTCTGTTCCTCTTGGTTGGTTCAGTGATGAATTTCACGGTCATAATGCCATTTATTAAATATTTAATTTTTATATGATGGGAACATGGGAAAATATGATGGCCCATGTAGAGAAGTAACTTTTTCTCAAGAAAATCACGAGGCCCATTTACTTAAAATGTGGATAAATGTGTTTTGTGTAATCCTACCTATGTAAACTGAAAACAAATCATAGATTCATATAAATCGTGCAAATAATCGGTTAATAGTTTATCGATGATTTCTTCGATATTGTCAAATATATTAATTAATGTGTTGAGTAGTTATGTTAATGTTAATTAGATAATACAGTAAATTTATAATAATTGGATAATACCATAAATATGACTTAATTAGATTGTAAAATATATAATGATTTATATTAATTTCGAAATCTGAAGATGGCCTATCCTATGTTGTGGAAAAGGAGGCTTCGTACGTTTATTTTACCATACAATAATCTTTTTTGATGCATGTGTTGTTAAAAGCAACCTTGTTTTAAATAAATAAGAAAATAAAAGAATAAATAGCTAGCATTGTGATTTATTAACACAATTTCAAGATTAAAATGACAAAAATTTGATAAAATTTCACTATTTAAATGAGTGTTAAATATAACATAAAATTACTACCAAAACAAATATCAAATCAACAAAAATCCAAAAATTCTATGCTATACTACTACATTACATAAAAATGCATTATAGTACTAGTATTATAAATACCTAAAGAAGTAGCCATTAAGTTGAATCGAAAGTTGAACTTGAAACTGGAGTCGAACTTGTTGATATAATTGAGCTTGAAACTGTTTCAGGTCGTCCTCACTCATAAGCGAAGTGGGATTTTTTATTTTTTGAAATGCACAGCTTTCTTCAATATACGTCAGCGATTGGATGATATTTGCCGCACAAGATCCTTTAAAAGTGAACAATTTGTATCTTTTGTAATCTGTTGTTGCATCGTTGGCTTCGTCAGGACACTGCACATATATATTTGTATATCCATATGTAAGAAAATATGACATTGAGAAGATAAGTAGTACTAAAAATATATACCAACCCTGAAAAAGAAGAGCTGGAGACGAGGACATGCTGATATCACATGAGTCACTGGCAAAAGAAAGGTATCCTCAACGAACAATTGTTTGAGATTAGGCAGTTGAGGAAATCCTCTCCCCAAAAGTTTGTCAGCGTCGGGACCATACAAGGTAAGTGTGTGGAGTTGAGAAGTCAAACAGGACAAGGTAGAAGTAAAATGGTGCATTGGATAACTTGGACATGATATTCTTAAACATGCCTCAGCAAGTCTTGGAACATTCTTGAACCATAGTTGTCCCGGTCTTGCATCGACATGAACTTTAGAAAGATTTGGAGCAGAAATGTTAATTATAACGGATCCCGAAAAGTGGCTTGCAAGTATCCAAAGATCCTCCAACGCGAGGGTTGCCCCGGAGATATGAACATCAGACGTCAAAAATGATTGTACGATTCTCAATTTCCTCAGGTAAGGGCAGTTATTTAGGAACAAGGAGATGTCTTCACCCCTTAATTTCATCATCATTAGAGACAAATCTTGGAGATATTTCATTGGTCTCATCTCTCCCACCAAATCTTGTAACACAACCGCATGCTTTACACTTTCACACCGGAAGTTCAAATCCAGTCTTTGGACTTGTCTCGACCACACAAATCCGAGCCATTTGGCGACTACGCTTTGTGCTGACTGGTTTACATAGAAATTAAGCTTGAAATGTTTCAGGAAGAGGGCTTGATGCGATTCAATAACTGAATTTACCATTTTGACATACTTGCACATCCCCACATCCCACGAATCGTGCTCTGTATAACTCCTTATTCGGTAGAGATCATCGGCGTCAAAAAAGTCGAGATTAGGAGTCTGCTTCCACAAATCCAAATATCGGGTTGAAAGAAGACTAGTGGACACAACATCTCTCAGGGATAGGAATGAGAGAATAGTGAGGATGACGTCATCAGGTAACTCACTTATCCTGTCATCCCCAAACACTAAACCCTAAACAATAATATATATCAAAACGATCAAACACATTAATTAAACACTAGTCATGAATAATTTTATGTTAAGTTACAAAAGGCTAACCTCTTTCTTTTGCTTCTTCGTACAGGGTTGCTGGTTTGATTCGATTCCATCCTTAACACAAAGGGGTAAAAGAACTTGTAAAGAAAACTAAAAACCGTGATTTTGGGAAAAAATATATAGGATCTAAACTCACGTAGTAACAACTTAAACTCTAAATCTGCATTTTAATTTACGTACATATTTGACCTAATTTCGTGATTCTAGCTGCAGCGCTATGGAGAAATTTGAGGGAAAAGGAGTGAAATTGCAAGTATGCATTGCGAAAGAATATTTATATGGGTAATTTTCAAGAATCAAATCAATGATTTATTTACTAATGTAAAAAATAGGAGAGGAAAATCATCAATGGAATGTTATAACTAATTATAGAATATTTTTATTGTGAGTTACAAAAGGCTAACCTCTTTCTTTCGTTTCTTCGTACAGGGTTGCTGGTTTGATTCGACTTCATCCTTAAACGCTTGGTTTGATTCGATTTCATTCTTGAACGCAAAAGGGTAAAAGAACTTATAAAGAAAACCGAAAACCATGATTTTGGAATTGGGGGAGCAAAAAATACAGGTTCCGCCAGTGGCATAAACTCAGCTAGGGAGAAATTTGGGGGAAAAGGAGTGAATTCGTGTATTAGGGTTGGAAAATTTGAGGAATAATTATAGTGGTTAGTATTTAGGATCAAAACAATGATTTATTTCCTAATGTAAATAATATCGTTATGGGAATGCATTACAAATATGATTCATAATTATATCTATAAATATTTATTACAACAATTTAATTATACCACAATAAATTTGATTTCCAAACCAATAATGACTCAACAACTTTGGCACAACCCAAAAGGAATAAATTTTTTATTAGTATGGTTTATTGACATGAATTTATTTTAAATTTTATTAAGAAGATTGATGAAAGCATAATCAAATACTCCATGATATTGGGTATAGTTTTTTCAACAAACTATTTTTTTCAATAAATGATTGCCATATACTATAATAAAGTAAGAGGGAAAAAGAGACACTAAAATAAGAAACATAATAAAATATTTTGCCAAAAAATTAAATGACTCAACTACCTTTGAATGAAGGGAATATAATTTAATTGGTTAGTGTGTATTATGATTTTAGTATTTTAAAATATTTTATGTTAAATTAAATATATATAGAGCATTTTTGTATTATTATTATTATTATTATTCTTTTAGTATATCATACATTATAATATATTTACTTCATTTTATTTTGTTGCAATCTTATCTGATGAATACCATCACCCAAACACTGTCATGTTGTGTAAGTTATTTCTAACATTTCTTGAAATACTATTGTGCTATGCAAGTTTAGTGAATTTATTTTTGATTTTCCCTAAAATTGTAAAATTCTAGTACTTATAAACTCATAAAATTATATTCCAGAGTGCTATCTTAATAACAACCCATGAGAAAAAACTAAATGTCTCATAAGAAGAAAAAAACTTAAATTGCAACAAATATTATACTACAAATAAGTACCAAATTGATAGGTTTTGATGACTTGGTACCACTTATGATGCATGGCCAAAGACTAAATACATATTGCTCTTATTACCTAATACATGTTTGTCCACTAAAAATAGTCTCATTCATAATTTTAATGAGAAAGACAAGAGTGCCAAACGATCAATTCCTTGAGATTAGGCAGTTGAGGAAAACATTTCCCCAATAGCTTTTGCCAAATTAAGATATGGTCGTCTTTGTCATCATCATCACAATCCATGAATCTAAAAGTTAAGAGTTGCAGAAAGGGTTTGCTCAGATGCCTAATCTCAAAGTGTTGATCATTAGAGAGAGGTCATCATATGAGCACGTATGTCTCTTGGGCATGTCCTCGTCTTCAGAGATCCTCGATCGTGGTTGGTGTATGTATATTAGTGTTGTCTATAATCAAAGTTTGGTCAAATTTTGGTAGTAAAGTACTAGCATGCATGCATAATAAGTTTAAGAAATGTGATATGTTTTGCATGCTAACTTGGCTTGTTGCATATATGTATGTATGCAACTAGTTTCTTGAGAATGTTAAATTATACTCCCTCCGTCCCCGAATACTTGACACAGTTTGTCATTTCGGTTCGTCCCCAAATACTTGACATAGTTCACTTTCTCCATTTTTGGTAATGGACCCCATATTCCAATAACTCATTCCTACTCACATTTATTATAAAACTAATACTTTAAAATTAGGACCCACATCCCACCAACTTTTTCAGCACACTTTCCATTACATTTCTTAAAACTCGTGCCTGGTCAAACCGTGTCAAGTATTCGGGGACGGAGGGAGTACAATACCAGGTGTTGAAAAATGTCCACACCAACAGTCCTCAAACACCTTCAACTCGAATTATCTGATCAACTTCTGCTCAGGTTTTTCAAGTTTAGGAAAAGCTGGATCCGATATTGGATGGAAAAGTGGTATTTATGTAGCAATAGCTGATTACTGGTATTAATTATCATTGAAACCAAAACTAAATATGAAGATGGCCTATCCTCTTTATAAGTTGTGAAAAAGGAGGTGTCATCTTTATTTAACCATAAAACAATCTTTTTGAAGCAAGTGTTGTAAATATGTTACGAACACACCAGATGGAGAGGAATGCGATTCACCGTCAAAGTCAATATCAGAGCAGACGCCACCAACGAAGGAGTTGGTGACGCCAACAGAGGAAACGGCAGCAGAGTCAGGGGGAGGCGAGTCGGAGGAACTGGAGAAGGAAGAGACACCGAAGCTGATCGTGGAGGGAAGGAGGCTACGTCCGAGGGAGCAATTGAAGCCTCCAAATCGTCTTCATGATTGTGTCACCAAATAGGCAGGAGCCTCTATTTTATTTTTGCTTATTTTTGTTAAGAGTCGAACATTCTGTTTTTTCTTTATTTAAGTATTTGTCTTGTTATTTAAATTGAGCGATTTATAAGCTCCGTCGGGTTTTCTTTGTTGGTTCTTTCCCGATGTAGGTTTAGGTCGAACCAACCCTAGGGTCCTAGAATTTATAAATAGGGCATTCATTAATTTCGATACTCAATTAATGAAGTAATAATTTTGCCCACAAAACTTGTGCAATACACAACAAACCCTACACGCTGCCGACGGAAACCTCTTCCGCGCCAGCCTA
Organism: Salvia hispanica; assembly: GCF_023119035.1. NCBI lineage: Eukaryota > Viridiplantae > Streptophyta > Magnoliopsida > Lamiales > Lamiaceae > Salvia > Salvia hispanica. The sequence continues at coordinate 165,619 of NC_062968.1, forward strand.
TCGTTTATCAGCCGCCGATCCCAAGCTTAGGGACGCCGGATTCGTGTGTTGTTGGTTTCGTGACAGAGACGCTTCGTTAAGAGAACAGAAATCTTAACAAAATAGTAGGATTGAATAAATTAGTTAAAGTAGTTAGGAGAAATTATAAAAAACTTTTTTGATGTATTATGTATAAAACCAAATAATATCAGATTTTCAAAACAGATCACTTTCCAATTTGCACTTTCTACTTGACGTGCCTTGGAAATAGAAATGTTTAGGTATGCATCTTCATAAAGAATTTCTGTTGTGATGCTCTTGGGGATATTGTTAAATACAAAGTAGCTATGACCAGAATTTGATAAAATATCATGACTATTAAATCTAACATAAAATTACTTTGAAAATCAAATCAAATATCACATCCTTTACATGAACAAAAAAATGCATTAGTACTAATATAAATACTTAATGCAGTAGCATCCAAGTTCCAAACGAAGTTGAACTTGAAACTGGATCGGAGTTGAACTTGTAGAGATAATTGGGCTTCAAATTGTTTCTGGCTGTCCTCACCCATAAGCAAAGTGGGATTTTTTATCTTTTGAAAAGCACTGCTTTCTTCAATATACGTCAGCGATTGGATGATATTTACCGAAGAAGATCCTTTAAAAAACATTTTGTATTTTTTGTCATATGTTGTTCCATCTTTGGCATTGTCAGGACACTGCACACGCACATGTATATCCATATATGTAAGAAAATATGACATTGAGAAGATAAGTAGTACTAAAAATATATATACCAACCATGAAAATGAAGTACTGAAGACGAGGACATGCCGATATCACATGAGTCACTGGAAAAAGACAGGTATGCTCAACGAACAATTCTTTGAGATTAGGCAGTTGAGTAAACCCTTTCCCCAAAACCTTGTCGGTGTCAGGACCACGCAAGGTAAGTTTGTGGAGTTGGGAAGTCAAGCAGGTCAATGTAGAAGCAAAATGGTGTATTGTATAGCTTGGACCTGTTATTCTAAAACATGCCTCAACAAGTCTTGGAACATTCTTGAACCTTAGTTGCCCCGGTCTTGCATCGACACTAACTATAGAAAGATTTGGAACAGAAATGTTTATTACAACGGGTTCCAAAAAGCCGCATCCAGTTACCCAAAGCTCCTCCAACGCGAGGGATGGTCCGGAGATATGAACATCAGACGTCAAAGATGAATTTGCGATTCTCAATTTCCTTAGGAAAGGGCAATTTTTTAGGAACAAGGAGATGTCTTCACCCCTTAATTTCATCATCATTAGAGACAAATTCTGGAGATGTTTCATTGGTCTCATCTCTCCCAGCAAATCTTCTAACACAATTTCATGCTTAAATCTTTCACACCGGAAGTTCAAATCCAAGCTCTGGACTTGTCTCGACCACACAAATGAGAGCCATTTGGTGACCACGCTTTGTGCTGACTTGTTTGCATAGAAATTAAGCCTGAAGTGTTTTAGGAAGAGGGCTTGATGTGATTCAAGAACCGAATTCACCATTTTGACATGCTTGCACGTCCCGACATCCCACGAATCATGCTCTGTATCACTCTTTATTCGGTAGAGATCATTAGCATCAAAAAACTCTAGATAAGGAGTGTGCTTCCACAAATCTAACCATCGAGATGAAAGAAGGCTAGTGGAAACGACATCTCTCAAGGGTAGGGATGAGAAAATAGTGAAGATGGCGTCATCAGGTAACTCACTTATCCTGTCAGTCCTAAACCCTAAACCCTATATCAATACAATCAAACACTTTATATAATTACCCACACTAATCATGAATATTTTAATTTGAGTTACAAAAGACTAACCTCTGTCTTTTGCTTCTTCATACAGGGTTGCTGGTTTGATTCTATTTCATCCTTGAACGCATAAGGGTAAAAGAACTTATAAGAAAACTGAAAACCATGATTTTGGAATTGAGTGTGCCAAAAATACAGGTTAGGGAGAAATTTGGGGGAAAAGGAGTGATTTCGTGTATTAGGGTTAGGAATTTTTTATTTGCAAATATGTGAAGATTAATTATAGTGGTTATTTTTAAGGATCAAATCAATGATTTATTTTCTAATGTAAATAATAGGAGGAGTGGCGAATCAGCAATGGAATATTATAACTGACACGGGTCATATGATTTTTATTTATTGGATACAAATTTAAAATAATTATAAAGAATTAAGAAAGTAATATTATTATATGCACTTCCCAAAAAAAGGAATGTATTACAAAAATGACTAAAAATTTAATTGCATAAATAATTATATCTATGTATATTCCTTAAAAAAAAATTAATTATACCACAATAAATTTGATTTACTAACCAATTACTATTATAATGACTCAACTACTTTGGCACAACCTGAAAGAAATAAAAATTGTTGATTAGTATGGTTTGTTGACATGAATTTATTTTAAATTTTATTATATTTAAATAAAAAAAGTAATAACAATAATACTTATAAAATAATAAATAATACTCCCTTCATCCCATAATAGATGTTACACTTTCCTTTTTAGTTTGTCCTACAAAAGATGTCACATTTCCTCTTTTAGAAAAAGTTCCCTCTCGCATCAATTATAAAATTATATTTTCTCTCGCCACTTAACACACAAAATAACATCTCTTTAAATCTCATGTCATCTCCCAAGTGTGACATCTACTATTGGACGGAGGGAGTATATATTAAGAGGATTGATGAAAGCATAATCAAATACTCCATACCTTTAAAATTATAAACTGTAAGTATTTATTAGTATAATTTTTATTAACAAACTAAATTTTTCAATAAATGATTATTATAGGGTTTTTGGCTTTTTAAACCAAAACCTTTCCCCAAATTCCGGTTTTTCCCATGAATTATGAGATTTGTTTTTAAAACCACAAACTTTCATTTCGTTGGGATTTTCCCCCGGCGGGTCAACGACGAAACCCGGGTTGTCTACATGTCAATTTTAATCCTATTTGTCACTAAATTGATTACTTAGATCCTATTTGGCACAATAATACATACAGTCACAATTATTACATAACAAATGACAACTTTTGAATAAACAAGACACAACTTTAACATTTTGAATAATGCTATTCGGGAATGTACTATTCGGGTCGGGTTGAGAAAATCCTAACGAAATGAAAGTTCGTGGTTTTAAAAACAAATCTCATAGTTCATGGGAAAAACCGGAATTTGGGGAAAGGTTTTGGTTTAAAAAGCCAAAAACCCATTATTATATAATAAGTTTATATATTTCAAGGACGGAGGTAGTATATACTCCCTTCATCTCACTTAAGATGTCCATATTTCCTTTTTAGTTTGTCCCCATTCAAGATGTCCATTTTCTATAATTGGAAATAAATTCATCTCTCATATCTCCTTATTAAAATTTTCAACTACCTTTTTCTCTTTATTTATTTCACCTAACAACTTCTAAAATTCCATATTTCTCAAAAATGTGGATATCTTGAGTGGGGCGAAGGAAGTACCAAATTTATTTGCTAATGAGAATGGAAAACAATGTGTAAAACATCATGTTGTATCTAATTATAGAGACACAACTAATTGAGGAATTGCAAAGGATTTTAATGTGACTATATATAATTTGAAGAATATATATTTACATTTTTTAGAAATTTTAATCAAAGAAACCGAACATCAAGTACTAATTGTCTATCAATGAAAATTCTGTTTTCACAAATTACTATCACAGCATAAACATATTGTTAGTGAATGAGAATTCTCTCTTCACTATTTATCAATGACCTTAAAAAACTTGAGTTGAACTTGATAAGATAATTCGTGTTGAAGATGAAGCATATGCTCCCTATGAGCTTGCACAATGCATCGCAACAATCCGAAATATAGGTCACTGATTTGATGATGTCGGTCGCACAAGACCCTTGAAACTTTAGCATTTTGAGATGTTGGTGTGGACATCTTTCAACTTTTGGTGTTGCATTTGCAACATTGTCAAGAAACTGCATACATTCATACATTAAAAAAGCAAGTTTACTAAAAACTTTGCGTGATAGACTAGAATTTGACCAAATTTCGAATATACTATATATTTAGAAAATGCACCTACCTCGAACATGAACTCCTGGAGACAAGGGCATGCCGATATTACAGATGTTAGTGGCAAGAGACAGCCGTGCTCATACAATGAGCTATCTTTAACGACCAACTCCTTGAGATTAGGCATTACTGGAAACCCTCCCCACAAAAGCTTCTAACAAAATAAGACAACCAATGTATAAATATAAGAATAAACAATTAATCTGTGAGTGATGTCTTAGTTACCTTAGGGTATAATGTGAGAGAAAAGCTAAGCTTCTGGAGTTGGGAAGTAATGCAAGACACTGCAGAAGCAAAATGGAGCATTGTATATCTTGAACTTTTAATTCCAAAAGTTGCCTCACTAAGTCTTGGAACATTCTTGAACCATAGTTTCCCCGGTCTTGCATCGACACTAACTATGGAAATATTTGGAGCAGAAATGTTAATAACGGATCCGTTAATGAAGCATCCACTTATCCTAAAACTCTCCAACACGAGGGTTGCACCGGATACATGAACATCAGACGTCAAAGATGAGTTTACGATAGACAGTTCCCTCAACAAAGGACAAATTCTTAGGAACAAGGAGATGTCTTTACCACTCACTTTCAGACTTCTCAGAGACAAAATCTTGAGATGTTGCATAGGTCTAATCTTTCCCAACAAATCCCCCAACACTAACATATGCTTTGGGCTATTGCAACATATGAACTTCAAGTTCAATCTCTCGACTTGTCTCGGCCACACGAATTCGAGCCACTTGGTGACTGTGCTCTGTGCTGAGTTGTTTATGTAAAATTGGAGTCTGAAGTCTTTCAGGAAAAGGTCTTGATGCGACTCGAGGACCGAATTCACCATTTTGACATTCTTGCACGTCGAAACGTCCCATGAGTCGTGCTCGATTTCAGTAGTTTTCCTGTTCTGGCGACGATTAGGATCGATGAAGTCGAGATTAGAAGTGTGCTTCCACAAATCCGGCCATCGGTGAGAAAGAAGGCTAGTGGAAGCAGCTAGTCTTAAGGGTAGGAAAGAGAGTATGATGTAAATGATCTCATCAGGTAACTCACTTATCCGATCAACCACTCCCTTATCACACTATAAATACATATATCAACAAATGTCAATTTATTAAAATGATAAACATTAACATTTTTTATACATATATTTGAGCTACAATTAGTAACAAAAAGCTAACCTCTATCCTTCTTTTCTTATGCTTGTGCTGTTTGCAGGGCTCCTGCTGGTTTGAGTTGGTTCCATCCATCAATTTCTACACAAAATCATAAATTTTTGGAAAAGGGTTGGATTGGTTAACTCACTTCCAATATAAAAACTAACTAATTTTCACACAGAATGTATGTAACAAAGATAACAGAATTAAAATAATATATTCACAAAATCGAACACAAGTCATATAAAAATTGCATAGGCATGATGTAAGAATTCGATAAAAACCTGAGAAGAGCGACAGATAGGTTTCTTACCATCGATAAACGAATCCTAATCTTAAATATGGAATGCTTATTTATGAATAGGGATTAGGGATAGTGTTTGTGGCTGATGGGATGGGCCTTCTAGTGATCTGATTATTCAAAAGAAAGTAATCGGAATTTAATGTTAGGGAAAGTTAATGTAAAATCTCAGGATTCCTTTTCTACAATGTGAAATCTCAAGGATCATATCGATTTATCAAAGTTAGATGATTATTATTTATTTCTTGATCCTAAAGAATGCCTTCTTACTATGTACGTGTAAATTAGCCTTTTAAATTGGCCGTAAATCACGCCAAAGATATCAACCCATTTTAATACCATATATTGTTTTCAATATAGCATCAAAATAGTTAGGTTGTTTCAACCAAAAAAAAATTTAAAAATAGTTAGGTTGAGGAAAATATATAAATGTAAAATTGTAATACACTTTATGACACTTAATTTTGGTTTTGGAGACACTTAGGGCATGTTTGATAAGTTAGTAATACCAAGATAGAAAATTATATATGCACATTTCTAATTGTTTGATATCATAGTTAAGCTTAACTCAAAGCCCAATATAAAACCAGGGCCCTATCTAATCTTACTAAAATTATAACATTAACCTTGTTTATGTATCTCACCAATTTGTCAAGTTAAGCCATGTTATTTAATATACAATACAAATTTAGATAATTTCTTTTCTATCAAACAACAACGGAAAAAAATCATATCTTTGCATATCTTGACATGAAACCCGTATTTCTTATCTTGTTTTACATATCTTCTCATATCCCATCTTTTGTATCAAACGAGTCCTTAGTATATAATAATGTAAATTGCTCGCATATAGTTAAAAAATAAAAGTTAGTCGTCCACTTAATTTTTGCAAATTATTATATTTGATCAAGAAACAAATACATCAAAAATAAAATGAAAGATATTTATATGATATCAATACAAATAAGTAAATTACGTGTGAATTACAGCTTCAATCAATTACTCATATTGCAGAATTGCAAACTCATAAATTAATAGAAAATTGCATATATTACAAAACTTTGAAAATAAAAGGTATGTTTTCAATGCATAAGATCGGGCATTAAAATACATATTATAATTAATGCTAGAAAAAAAAAGTACTAGTATTATGTAAAAAGGTTGAAGTGAAGTTGATGATATAATTGAGCTTGAAGTTGTAATTACCTTAAAAATATGTCACCGATTTGATGATATTGGCCGCACAAGACTCTTCAAACTTTAACATTTTCATATGCTGGCGTGGCCATCTCTCAACTTTGAATTCTTCTAATTCGTCAAGAAACTGTGTATATGTTTGAAAAGCATAAATTGGCAATTAAGTAGCAACGAAAATAGTACTATATGACAATGTCATGAAATATATACCAACCCTAAAGGTGAAGTTTTGAAGACTAGGACGTGCCGATATTATGCAAGTGGTCGTTTCCGGAGTTTTGTCCGGCAACTCACGTTATAAGAGTAAACGAAATTGTAAATAAAACCTTACGCAACTCACGTTAGAAGAAGAAGTAGTTAAAGAAAAAATCAATGGTGTTCTCCAGAAAAATACATAAGGAAAGTTGGGTTATACTAAATTTATTTAGTAAAGAGAAAGGAAAATATAAACATAAAGTGAAAATATATCTTGTGACTTAAAACGGTGTTCTCGTGAAAAATGTGTATGGAAAGTTAGTGTATACAAAATTTTCTTTATTAAAGAGAATGAAAAATATAAAAAGAACTAATGTCCCAAATTGGAATTCTTTTTTGTAATGGACAAAAATTTAATATTCCTACTTGGTTTCAGAAATACCTTATTGGAATTCTTCATGTTGGTTAACAATTAAATGAGTATTAACTGTAAGTACTACAGATGGGCCTAACACATGTGGATCCGCTAGTGATCTGTAGATTTTTATTTGTTTCCATTATTTATATACTAGTACAGTATCTTCTATTCTTTGGTTTGTAATTTCGCGATTCAAATTTGAGATTCTTAGTTTTGAAATATAAAAAAAATATCATATGAATATATTTAATTGCGAATGCATATGTAACATACCTTTTGCTATTCCATTGTAAGCTTTTTATTAGGTTGTGTGTATATATACTTTAATTTTTATTTGTAGTATATTTTTCTCTTTACTATATTCACACTCATTGATTCTATTGTGTCAATTCGTGTCCTTTTTATATTTTTGTTTCAATATATTCTTGTACTAAAATTTCAATTTTTGTTATTCGATTAAAAAATTAGATATTTGAGTTATTTTAAAACAATAATATTACTCACTCCGTCCCTTTAAAATAAAAACGGTTAAAATGATATTGAATTATAATATAAAATTAGTAAAGTAAGATAGATATAAAAAACGTGTGCTAGTGAAAAATAGATTTTAGATGAAATTTTTTTAAATAAAAGGTTTTATTATACGAGGACGAACTAAAAAAAATGTTTTTATTTCAGAATGGACCGACGGACACGTGCAAAAGAAGGGAATGTGATGTGGTGGAAAATGGTAATGATGAAGTTCCACCGTTTGTTCCATTTTGTGGGCTCAACTAATTATCATGCCATCCAACCTTTTTCTTTGACCATCAAGGGTAGGGGTGGCAAATCGTGCGTGTCGGGTCGTTATCGTGTCGATACGATAACGACACGAATACGATAACAACAAACACGAACACGACCCGTTAAGAAAACCTCAAACACGAACACGAACACGATCCGCTACTCTCAGACACGAACACGACACGAACACGACACAAACCCATTAACGACACGAACCGTTTCGGGTCAACATGACACGAACACGACACGAACCCATTAATAACACGAAAATAAGTATTGAAAAATGAAAATAATAAGAATAATAATATTAAAATATTATGTGTTAATAAGAATAATAATATTAAAATATTATGTGTTAACGGATAACACGAACACGACACGAACACGCATTGTTAACGGATAACACGAACCCGACACGAACACGACACGAAATTTTCGTGTCCTTAATGGGTCGACCTGATAAGGACACGAACACGATAAGCTCTGGCCCAAACCCATTAATTTCGTGCCGATTCGTGTCGTGTTATCGTGTCATGTCAAAAATTGTCAGCCCTAATCAAGGGTATATTACCACCTCTTTTCCCTATTGTCATTCTTGTATAGATATTCCATCAACTTGTTTTTCTTTAATTTGTATCGAAAATCGAGCTTTCATTAAATACTCTATTTAACTAAATTGTGTGTGTTGTTGGCCATGTTAAAATAGTTAATATTCGAAGTCAAAAGTATCGGTTTCATAATAATGAATTCATTTTATTATTTTATTACGTTCCATGGTAATAGAATTATTTTTCTTTTAAATAAAAATTAATATATCTTGGTAAAATAAAAGTTCAGACTCGATTAAGCAAATCCTAGGATATCTTTGCCAAGTACAAACAACTCTAAAGACATGAACTATAAAGAGATAGGAGGATAAAGAATCGGAGGAAGGGATAATATTCAGAGAAATCTCATCATTGTTGCACAAAAGAGAGAAGACTCAGACTCAGACTCAGACTCAGACTCGAGAGAATGACAAATCAAGATAAAATGGCTTAAAATGAACCCTCACTCAGAATTGAGTGAAGATATGACTCCTCGATTTCCATGCGGGTCAATCAGAGAGTCACGGGTCCCAAATCAGAGTCAAAGCACAACTAGCACCCGGCCCGGTGGGGCATTTGGGCTGGAGACTATTGAATAGGTAATAGATTTGGGCCACATATAGAATTGGGACTCAGTCATCTTTATAGTCTCCTATGCTAGAACAAAGCGAAGCTAACATTAGTGAGCACATATTTTGTGAAAATGTTGTGCTCATAATCAAGAGACAGCAAAGTCAAACTTAGATATAAAAAAAATCACACTAAATTGTCAAATTCTTTGCAACTCAAATTGCTATAGTTTGAAAAGAGATAAATAAAAACAAACATTTTTCTATGGAGAACATATATCGTCAAAATCTATCATATGATATGTTCCCTCAATAATTCCCAATAAGAAGACTTAATTTAATTTTCAAATATTTTTTCATTTTTTCAAATGAAGGGACAACTAACATGGATTTAGGTGAAGAGAATTATGGCCTCTATGAAACTAGGCAAAGATAACAACTTCGTGATTGATGGGAGTGAGCCTACTTATAACAACAAAAGGTACAGTTATATTCTTCTCTTAATTGTATACAAGTCTTCGGACAAGGGCCATATTCACGTTGTATAATCTTCAAATTTCAAGATTTGTATGATTATTCCACAAAATATGTTGACCCTTTGTATCTGGGATTTTAGAAATTTAGGACTTTGATTGATGTAGACTTCGATATTATATGTAGAAGAACATACTACAAAGTGCACAACTCTACACATGCGATTGGGATCTCGGGAAGAGACGACTGTTCTAGAGACTCGGTATTGTTGGAGCATGAAACCCGAAAAGAAGTGAATCAGTCCATGATCATGATGATAGAATTGTAAGGTCGTACGTATATATTTAGGCACAGCCTGATTCCTATTGTTACTAGGATGATGCTTGATGTTTATATTAGAAATTTTTTGTGAAATCTCTGATTTGATATTGCCCCATGCTTAGATACATACCGCATTAAATTGGTAAACAATTCTTGTATGTTGTCTTTGTTATATTCATGATTATTTGTGTATTTAGATTAACAAATTTGCAGTGTTTGAAGTTCCCCATCTCTTGTCTGAGTCAAAAATAGATAACTTGAGTGACATTAACTCAAATCAAATTAATATTTAAAAAATTGTATAGTTTGCCTTTTGCTACCACTGCTAAAAACATAGTACTCCTACTTGATTGATTGTTTAAGTTTTAAAAAAATGTTAAGACAGCGATATGTTCAAATTCCCAAAACCAAAATTATTTACTATTAGCGGCATTTACTTGTCAATCTGCCATTGTCAAAAAAATGTTAGAACATTCTTTATATACTCTTTTTCTGCCCCCATGCCGTCTACGTACCATTTAATCACGAACTGCACTTTTTAAGTTTCCCAAAAACTTTCTTCACAAAAATTAAATTATTTTTTTATTTATGTGATGATAATATCTCTCTCTCTCTTAAAAAAAAGTAAAATAAATAGTAGAATTTTAAATTTGTTGGATAGATTGCAATATTAAACGAGAGTGGAATATCTCTTTAGTGCAATAATTTATTTAAAAAATGGGATAAAAAGTTAGTTGGTGGAATTACACTATTTGGGAGACTGGATCAACAGTTCCCAATAATACATTCGTTTCATAATTCATTCATGCATGTAGATTTTGTTGTTTGGGCACACAAACACATAATATATTGTAATTTTATTTTACACTAATAGTATTATTTTATTTTGTTATGTATATTTATATTCTTTTATTTGAAAGTTTCAACACACTGATAAAAAAAAAGACTGCATTCAGTAGGTGTGAGGCGACACACCACATCCGTATCTTGAAAAGGAAAAAGTGTGTTTGCATTTTCATGTTTTGGGATTGGAGGAGTTTTGTTTTTAACTTCTTAACATTCTTTTCTCTCTCCTCTTTGTAGAGAGAGAGCCACCGAAAAGCATATAAACGACGACAAGTTATCATGAAAGCAAGAAATTTAAGCAGTTTGATTAGACTACCCAACCATACGCATGAATTTATATAAATATGCCCCATGTGTCAATTTTTCATTTTTAAGTGAATTTTCAATTCAATTTATTAATATTTTATTAAGTAAAATTACACTCCAAAAGCTAGAGGGGTGATTAATTAATTGATTTTCAAAAAAATGAATAGAGTGAATCAGAATCCATTTTTCTTGGTGACGTATGTTTAAAACTATATATAAATTAAAAAGGATATATAAACTAGCTCCAATAGTTCTTTGGAGACTTTGAGAGTGATAATTGAAGTATAATTATTATTCGGCCAATTGGAATCGATACAAAATTTAGTACTGTAATACTTTCAAATTAGCATTTAAACCCAATAGTAGAATTGCAACACAAATTTAAAATTATTTTTTTTGTGTGAGAATTTTGAAAACTATACCACCCTTTGAAAACTATGGATTGAACCAATAATCCTATAATCAAACAAACATATATACCGAATTCACGATATACAACACGTACGATTCATTGAACTTATACAATTTTTAAAGAAATTGATTAATAAAAACTATTTCCCCAACCAATTCATACTTTTTAACAATAAATTCATCATATTTACTAACTTGTAGTTAGTATAAAGTATAAAGGGGCTTGGTATTGTAGGGCAATCTTACTCTAAGAATGCCAATTCAGCCTGAAAATTTGTAATTTAAAATTGTCCATTAAATTAGGGTATTAGAGCTTGAAATTTCTAAATTCGATAAATTTACGGCCAATTAACACGCATATCGAGTAGGTCTCGATTGACATGTATATGATATATGTGACAAAGCAGTTAGCACCATTTACGCGACGACCATTGTTGACATAACATATGACACGAGAAATAAGAGTCACGATATTTATGAATCCAACCGATAAACCATCCAAAAAGTACAACAGAAATTAAACACCAGGCAGTTACGACTCACCGAAATAACCACTTTCATAAAAGCTACAACTGAATCATCACTAATTAAAAAGTCCAATACTAAGAAGTCGCATATACTCCATCGATAAAATATTTACCCCTCAGTCAATAGACTAGAGATTCGAGTCATCATAAGAGCCGATGAGATTTGAGCACCATTACTTATCAATCTTTAAAAAAAGGACATATAAATAAAAATTACTATCTAGGTATAAAAGAAGGAATCAAATGAAAATGAACTAGGTAGTATATCATTAAAGCAAATACACTAATGTTGCTTTTGTGACCTAGAATAGAGAAGGGTATCACTTTCCCATTTCTCTTTATAAGATAGGAAAAATCTCAAGTCAACCTCACCTCATCATTTGGTCTTGCTTAATTAATCTACTACCCTCACTCTTAACTTTATCTCCCTCTTTATTATCTTTTCCCCTCTTCTCATCAATGTCACCACCTTTCTAGCCTATACACACACACACACATATATATATATATAACCACCACAACCTTTCCCAATCAAAAAAAATGTCACCCGTGCGAACCCAAGCCTCCATGAAAGTCGCACGTGGGTACGAGTCGGCCACCCTCGCCCTCGCCTGCAAGCGCCTCCGCCCCCTCGCCCCCTCCTCCGCCTCCACAGCCGCCGCGTTCGATATCAAGAGCTTCATCAGACCGGAATGTGGTACTAGGAGACATGGAACCTCGGATAATCAGAAAAGAGATTCAGTTCAGGTGACATGTCCTTACAAAATCAAATCTCTTATTTTTTTTCTAATTAAATAATACATATGATAAATGCTGATTTTCCACCAAAACCTGCTTGAATTAAGCTGTGTATGTCATTTAAAATGGTATAGAAGCTAGATTTCCAAGTCAGGAATTGCAGTTCACATTATGCAAATGTCACTATTGCATGCAATAAAACACACACACACATTAGAATTTTCAATGTGTATGTATCTACTTATAGATATATATTCCTTTTTCACACTTTTTTCAAATCCAACCAAAAAAAAAAAACTTGTGGTGTGAATGCAGCCCGGTGGGACGAGGTGGAGTCCGGCACAAGAGCAGATCGAAATACTCGAGAGGCTTTACCAAGGCGGCATGCGAACCCCCAACGCCCAGCAAATCGAGCAGATCACGGCGCAGCTGGCCAACTACGGCAAGATCGAAGGGAAAAACGTGTTTTACTGGTTCCAAAACCACAAGGCGCGCGAGCGCCAGAAGCAGAAGCTCAGCCTCAGCCCCCAGAGGCTGAGGCCGCCTCCTCCCTTTACCGCGGTAAATTTATTTAATTTTATCTCAAATTTTTTACCTGGTCGGATATTTTACTAGGCTCACCTGTAGGGAGAGGAGTTGGAGTGCGGAGGTCAAAAGAGGAAATGTGGATCGAGGGCGTTTGATCAACGCGTTGAAGTGGATTACAGATGCTGCACAGAAGGAGGAGACGGAAAAGAAGGAGAAGATAGAACCCTCGAGTTATTCCCTCTGCACCCGGAGGGAAGATCTTGAGGGTTTGATAATTAATTAATGGAATTAATGTTTGACATTAATTAATTATGGTTATTTGTAGGCGAAAAACAGTGGAGTTTGAACTTTTTATTTGTAGTATGCTTTTGATTAATTAATGGTATGCAGCTGCCAGTCCAATGTTTACTTTCCTTTATTTTCTTGGTTTGAAGAAGGGAGGAAGAAAATTAGTTGTATGTGGGCAACTTTCTGATCATATTTTCAGTTATACAGTGAATTATTTGTAGATGTGATGGCTATTTGGAAGCGTTACTTTTGACTATAGAAATATTTACTTTTTGGTTGGAAAATGGTTCAATTGCTGAGAATGGTAGGACACTGAAGTCCATGCATATCTATAAGTTCCTTTCTTTCATGGGCAATTTTGGTGCAAGTGTGTGTGTCTATGTATAAATTTATTTTATGAATAATTGTGAGGTAGTGGTAGGTGGGCCCCGGTTTGGAGGGAATGAATTTGAAAATCTATAATTTTTGGATATTATATATGTTTTGAATTTGGCATATGCAAATTTCATCTTTTAAACTCGAATTGAATAAGAAGGTTTGTGTGGTATTGTATGTAATCTTTGTATAGAGTTTAATTTTACATTAAAGAAGATAATTTGTTATAGTGTAAATTACTCTGTACAAGTTAATTCCAGATTTGAATTCACTATTTTTAATTTAATATTTTCCTCAAATCTCGATACTTGAATTGTCTAAAACTGCTGTAAAACCGCATGGAGTTATTGGTGTCTAATCTAGCATTTAATTTTTCATATATTGTGATTTGAATTGAGGAACGATGAATAATAAGTACTATGTCCGTCTCAAATTACTTGAATTGTATTCCATTTGAGATATCTCCAAGTTACTTAAATAAAATTAACTGTGATTCTCCTTTATCACGTATAATAACTTGAATTTCAATCTATTAAGTCAAGGAGAAGTAAGTGTCTTACCAACACCACTTTTCTTCTTAATTTGTTAGTACTATTCACTCGTGTACATATCTCGGATAATTGGAAGCTAGGCAAAAGTAAAATTGAAATGAGACGGATGAAATATATTATCAGACACTCTCTACACAAAACCTAAAAAGCCAATAAAAATTGTGGATCTCTTTTGTATGATTCTCTTACTATAATTTTTTGTACAAGTAATTATTGAATGGACTACAGCCATCAAGCTTTCCCAAAAGACGTTTTAGCCCATACTTTTAGTATATGGGCCTCATATTTTCTAAATAGTAAATTATTAGTACATTATCACGGGCCTTCCTACAAAGATTCGGGCTTCTTTAGTTTTCCCCATATTTCATTTTGGCCCAATATTCTTTTTATGGGTGTTGCCCAATTTGTTTTTAAGCGAGAAAAAGATAATCATACCTATATTTCGTTAATTATACTATCTAAAATACAAATCAATAACTGTGAAATATATTGAAGTTCATATAATTTGTAACATAAATTTTGTTATTTGGAGTAAAGGATATTTGACTCTTAAAATTCCAAGATCACAAATATTTTAAAATCTTATTCAGTACAAATTAACTAAATTAATTTTACTAATTTTAATAACAATATTTTTTTCCTGAAATAGAACTATTTATGAAATTTATTGACTTTAAATATCAAGATCACGAGTATCTTAAACATGGTACAAATAATTCAATTACCTTCTTAATAACAATATCTGTTTTTCTGAAATGGAAACTTTATTAAGAAAATCTCCTGCTTACTACTTGACTTTGAAAATTCCAAGATTCCTTTAAAATCTTAGGCAGTACAGAGTATTCCCTCCTTTTCATTAATTAAAACTGGTTCACTTGATAAAGATTTTAAAAAAATAAAGGAAAAAATTAATAGAATATGAATCCTATTTTTATGTAATATTAATTTTATAATAAAATGTAAATAGATTGAATTAATAGAATTTGATGTCAATTATTTTGTCCTAAATTTGAGAACATTGCGAGAATAAAATTTACCTCGTCATTAGTGTAGGTACACGTGGCGTCATCTATGCTCCTACATCGCAGATGTTCAATTTCAACGGCTGCGATTTAAGCCCCTTTCATCAACTAGGGTTACACCAGAGTCACTCATATATATCGCCACCACTTCATTTTCCTCCGTGAGTGCGGTGCAGTTCCCTGCTCTCCCGAAAAACCCAAAAAAAACTCTGTTCCATTTTCTCTCTCGATCAGTTCCGAGGAGTGAGGAAGTATCCAATTGAATCAATAATCCAGCTGAAATTGAAGAAATGGCGCAGGTTCAGGCACAGCACCAGAATGTGGCGGCGTCCTCCCCCGGCGGAGCCCCGGCGGCGGCTCCTGGTGCGGCCACGGCTGGGCAGCTTCAGGCTACCACCTCTCTCTACGTCGGTGACTTGGATTTGAACGTCACGGACTCGCAGCTCTACGATCTGTTCAATTCGACCGGGCAGGTTGTGTCGGTTAGGGTTTGTCGCGACATTGGCACTCGCCGAAGCCTTGGCTATGGCTACGTCAACTTCAGCAACCCCCAGGATGGTTAGAACTTCCAAATTTGTGATTTTTATCACCATTTGCTGCATTTCATTTTAGAGCCTTTGTTTGCGTGTGCTTGTTTATTTTGACACAAAATGTTTTAGCTTTCTGACATTTATGTGTTTAGAGAGATTGATTGGGAATAAAATGGAGATGGTGAATGTATTGTAATTGATAAATCACATGACTGTAAAAATTTTCATCGCTTCCTATTATTTATTCCTATGGTTAAGAAGATTTGTCAGTTATTTTTAGCTCTTCCTGCTTTGTCTGGAGCTTTATATCTTGTGCCTTTTTGTGTATGTATATTTCCATATAAATAAATGAATGTTGTTGTGCACTGTCTGATGTGTTCCTATCATTCGAACTAACAGCCGCTAGAGCTATGGAAGTCTTGAACTTCACACCCCTGAATAACAAGTCTATCCGAGTCATGTACTCTCACCGGGATCCCAGCACTAGAAAAAGTGGAACTGGAAATATCTTTATTAAGGTAATGTTCAGATCATGTGTTTGGTTTTATTTGTATCCATTATTTAAGCCTTTCTAATTGTAGTTTTTGTTCTCAAATAGTTTGAACTTAATTAAAAAGATACTGTCACATATATTTAATGCTTATTATATTGAATTGTTATCTTGATTTATCTATGTAGAGTCTTTTACAGCTTTCTTCTTCGTTGTGCCAAAATATGAAATTAGCTCTATCCGTTATTATGATACGCAGCTATTGGTGTGTAGAACTGTCTAGTGATTCTGTCCCATATCCTGATTATTTAGATGAGTAGTGGTGCTGCTCATTCATTCACTAGTTTTAATATTATAACTGACTATCACTAGTTTTAATATTATAACTGACTATCTGTATATATGAAACCTACTTACTTTTTTACGGTATTCTTGTTAGAGCTCTGTTTATCTTTTGCTTTATGCGCTTCCTAATGAACTTCCTTTGCAGAATTTGGACAAGTCAATTGATAACAAGGCACTGCACGACACTTTCTCTAGCTTTGGAAACATCCTTTCTTGCAAGATAGCAGCCGATGCTAATGGCCAACCTAAGGGTTATGGTTTTGTGCAATTTGAGACTGAAGAAGCTGCACAAAATGCTATAGATAAGTTGAATGGCATGCTCATGAATGATAAGCAAGTCTATGTTGGGCATTTCCTCCGCAAGCAAGAGAGGGATACAACTCAGAACAATATCAAGTTCAACAATGTTTATGTGAAAAATCTGGCTGACTCTACTACAGATGATGAGCTGAAAACAATTTTTGGCGAATATGGCGCGATAACTAGTGCTGTAGTGATGAGAGATGCAGAGGGAAAGTCAAAAGGTTTTGGTTTTGTCAATTTTGAACAGGCTGATGATGCTGCTAAAGCTGTTGAAGCTTTAAATGGAAAAAAATTTGATGACAAGGAATGGTATGTTGGCAAAGCACAGAAGAAGTCAGAGAGAGAGAATGAACTCAAAAGTCGGTTTGAGCAGACAACCAGGGAAACTGTTGACAAATTTCCAGGAGTTAATCTATATGTTAAGAACCTAGATGATAGCATTGATGATGAAAAGCTCAAAGAACTTTTTTCAGGATATGGCACCATCACCTCTTGCAAGGTATTTTACATAGTTTGATTCTGGACTAGAGTGGATTTAGACTAACGACTATCACTTATTCTTCACTTTTTGATGCATGTTTTCTAGTTATACTGATATAATAATATCTTTGAATGCAGGTTATGCGAGACCCCAGTGGAATAAGCAGAGGATCTGGGTTTGTTGCATTTTCAACTCCTGAAGAAGCTTCCAGAGCTGTGAGTTTACACATTAATGACATCCTTTTCATTGCTATCTAATTGATTTTTTTCCTGGACGATTTATATTATTTGTTTTTCATTCAAGCTTTCCGAAATGAATGGGCAAATGGTAATCAGCAAGCCCCTTTATGTTGCTCTGGCGCAACGCAAGGAAGAGAGGAGAGCCAAGTTACAGGTACATTCTATTTTATATTATCTTTCTCTTGTCTACTTATTAAATCTGAAACATGCATTCATGAGGATTCTCCAACACTCTTTTGTCTGTGCTTGGTTGCCCACTCTTTTGTTTCATTACGCATATGTATGATGTTGGACTGCACTACCCTATTTTACTCCTTTAGTTCTGGTTTTCTAATACTGAAATTTCTTTTTATGGTCTACACATGTTTTGTGTTGTCTCTTTGAATTATACACTGATGTGTTCCGAAACCAATGTTAATATAGGCCCAATTTATGCAAATGAGGCCTGTTGCAATGCCACCTTCTATGGCTCCACGCATGCCTATGTATCCCCCTGGTGCTCCTGGTATTGGGCAACAGATGTTTTATGGACAAGGTCCTGCTATGATTCCTCCTCAGGTATTCTTTTCTGAATTTTTTATTTATTTTTATTGTAGTGTTTATCGAGTGTTAAGTGTTATCTACAGGATCTACTTCTTCCGATTCTTGATCATTCATCATCTTTAACTTGTTTGTAAAATTAAAAATCTTAGGAATATGGCTATCTGTCCTACTTATTGGATAATTCTAACTCAATTAAATGTTCTAGGCTGGTTTCGGTTATCAACAGCAGCTTGTTCCTGGAATGCGTCCTGGGGCCGGCCCTATGCCAAATTTCTTCATGCCGCTAGTCCAACAGGGTCAGCAAGGCCAACTGCCTGGTGGCAGACGAGGAGGTCCACCACAACAAAATCAGCAACAAGTGCCTATGATGCAGCAGCAAGTTGTACTTCAGTTCCTGGATTTTCTAATCTTGTTTATAAAATATTGTACTAATCATTATTGTTTTTTTTGTTTAGATGATGCCAAGAGGAAGGATTTACAGGTATCCTCCTGGCCGTAATGCACCAGATGGTTCCATTCCCGGTGTTGCTGGAGGAATGCATTCCGTTCCATATGACATGGGCGGCATGCTTCCTCGTGATTCTGCTGGTCCACAGCCAGTTACTGCTTTGGCTTCTGCCCTTGCTAATGCAACACCCGAACAACAGAGAACGGTAAGCAGACTGCCCCAAGTGTACACAGTAAATTTATTTTAGTCTCGTAGTAGCGTTTTTAATAATGTCACCACTTCTTTTGCAACAGATGTTGGGTGAGAATTTGTACCCCCTCGTTGATCAGCTGGAGCACGAGCACGCTGCCAAGGTCACAGGCATGCTTCTAGAGATGGACCAGACCGAGGTTCTTCATTTGCTCGAGTCCCCTGATGCTTTGAAATCTAAGGTTTCCGAAGCAATGGATGTCCTGAGGAACGTCCAGCAGGCCGGCAGCCCTGCAGACCAACTTGCCTCGCTGTCGCTCAACGATTCTTGAGAGTGATGTAGACATGGTCCTTTCCTGCGTATGTGAAACAACTTTTTGCTAGTGAGGGTAGTTCTTATTTGGGAGCACATTGTCTAGGAGTTTTCATTTGAGATTATTGTTTAAATTCCATTTTGTTTTGAAATTTGTTACAGTGGTTGGTTTCTGGAGTTTCTATTCATTTGGTTTGCAATTTAGTATAATCTGGGGCTGTGTAGTCCAATTATTTTTTGTGATTCTACTATATTCCTATGTCGAAAATAGAAAAATGATTTTAAGAGCATTTATTTTTAAACAAATTCTAAATAAACCACAAAATTTTCTCAACTGTAATGCCGAATAAATGATGAATCTATGAATAAATACCGCAATTTTCTCAACTGGAAAATTTGACTACGTCACGAAGTGACAATTCCACGGTGCACGTGGCATCATCATAGATACCCGTAGACCAGATAATCGTATCAACGGCTGTGATTTCACCTCTTTCCTGCAGCTAGGGTTTCACATTTTCATATTTATACCGTCACAGTTAACTGTATTCACCGAGTGCGGTGCAGTTCCCTGCTCTCCCGAAAAAACCCAAAAATTTTCTCTCTCAAAGCTCCATATCGCTTTCCGTATCCCAATTTATCCCCAATTTATCATTACACCCAGCTGAAAACCCAAAAAGAGAATCCTCTTTTTTATTCTAGCCCTAGAATCACCAATCTCCCTGAAATTCGAGTGATGGCCCAGATTCAGGTGCAGCACCAGAATGTGGCGGCGACGGCTGCCCCAAATGGAGTGGCGGCGGTGGCGGCGCCGGCGCCTGGTGGAGCGGCGGTGGGACAGTTTCAGACGACATCTCTGTATGTCGGTGACTTGGATTTCAACGTAACGGACTCGCAGCTCTACGATCTGTTCAATTCGGTCGGGCAGGTTGTCTCGGTTAGGGTTTGTCGCGAGCTTGGCACTCAGCGCAGCCTTGGCTATGGCTATGTCAACTATGCCAACCCCCAGGATGGTTAGCGCTTTAAAATTTTATTGTTTTGTATCACCGATTGCAGAGTTTTAGAGTCTTTCTCTGCATGCACATGATTTAATCGCAGTATAGTAGTAGGATGTTAAGCATGGTTGTGATGTTGAATCCTTCGGATGAAATTGATGACAGTATCTGTTAATTTTGAGAGAATAGTTTGATAGGAATGGAGATGGTGAATTTGTCATGATGAATATTTGGATTGTCAACAATTTTGAGTAGTATTGTGTGATATGTGATAATGTTATTTAAAAATTTGAGCTTTTATAATCTGAATCATCAGGTTGTTTTTGCATGTAAATGCTTGAGAAAAGATGGTCGTTCTAAGACCTGAAACTTGTTGCAATATGTTTTGCATTTTAGGCATGTATGTGACGTCTTGCCATCTGGATAACATATTTCCTTATTTTGTTTGCTACTGTCCGGCACTGTGAGCAATCATTTTCACTTCTAATCTTTCTGCTCTTGTTACTTTTTTAATTTGGTGATCTTGTTGCTTGCGTATACTCTTTTCTGGCTAAACCAAAGCTGTGGTTTTTAACTGGCTGATATTATTACGTCATCTGTGGTAACAGCTGCAAGAGCTTTGGAATTGTTGAACTTCACTCCCCTCAATAGCAAGTCGATCCGTGTGATGTATTCTCACCGCGATCCAAGTGTTAGAAAAAGTGGAATGGCAAACATCTTTATCAAGGTAACGTATTGTGATTGGTTTTTAATTTCTTCATTATAGTGCCTTTTTGGTTTCTTTCTAGTCATTGTTTTTTGAGATGTTTAGATCCACGGCTACGTCACACCTTTTCATTGTTGACATAATGTGGTTATTCTCTGTTACTGCCTCTTTTTCTGGTTGAGCAAAGATCTGAAATTAATTCCATTTGCTAGTGTTATAGTAATTGACAATTTGGTGAGCAGAACTGTCAAGCAACTGAGTCTTTAATTTATGTTGAGAGGAAATTAGGAATAACTCCACTGCTGTTTCATTCCTTAGTCATAATTCTACACATGCTGTTTATCTGTTCCACTCACCCATTTTTTGTATGCTATTCTTGTTAGAGCTGTATTGTTATGATTTTGAACCTAGAGTTTCTGCATGTACTTTCTCATGAATTTTCTTTTGTAGAATCTGGACAAAACAATTGACAACAAAGCTTTGCATGACACGTTCTCTAGCTTTGGCAACATCCTTTCCTGCAAGATTGCGACAGACCCCCATGGTCAGTCTAAGGGTTATGGATTTGTTCAATTTGATACTGAAGAAGCTGCACAAAGTGCTATAGATAAGTTAAATGGTATGCTTATTAATGATAAGCAAGTCTATGTCGGGCATTTCCTTCGGAAGCAAGAAAGGGATACTACACAGGCCAATGCTAAGTTCAACAATGTGTTTGTGAAAAATTTAGCTGATACCATTACAGATGATGATTTGAAAACAACTTTTGGTGAATATGGAGTAATCACTAGTGCTGTAGTGATGAGGGATGCTGATGGGAAGTCGAAATGTTTTGGATTTGTAAATTTTGAGCATGCTGATGATGCTGCTAAAGCTGTTGAAGCTCTGAACGGAAAGAAATTTGATGACAAGGAATGGTATGTTGGTAAAGCCCAGAAGAAGTCTGAGAGAGAGCAGGAACTTAAAACTCGGTTTGAACAAACTACCAGGGAAACTGTTGATAAATTTCCTGGAGTTAATTTATATGTTAAAAACATAGATGATAGCATTGATGATGACAAACTGAGAGAACTGTTTTCAGGTTTTGGTACCATCACCTCTTGTAAGGTATTAAATATCCGTTTCTTACACTGGATTCAAATAATGCTGTCATGACCATGTGATACCAATTGTCTCCAATTATACTGATGCGATGATGTCTTGTCTTGGGTTACAGGTTATGCGTGATCCTAGTGGAATAAGCAGGGGATCTGGGTTTGTTGCCTTTTCAACTCCTGAAGAAGCTTCCCGAGCTGTGTGTATTGATACCATAACTATGTTTGTCTAGATGAAATATCAATATTGTGTGCTTGAACTAATCGTGTTGTTGGTTGTCATTGTTAGCTTACTGAAATGAATGGGAAAATGTTAATTAGCAAGCCTCTTTATGTTGCATTGGCACAACGCAAGGAAGAGAGGAGAGCCAAGTTACAGGTATATGCTTCTTATTTGTAAAAGCATGTATGGCTGTATTTGTTAATGGATTTGGTGAAACAAAATATATTTTCCTTCTCTTGATGACCCACTGTTCCACAAAAATGAGAATAAAATGATGGTTTAAATTAGTTTCCACTTTCCACCAGTGTTTTTGTAACAAACTTCAAAGACATGATACCTGCATGTGTGTAACCATTTTTGAACTAGTTGCCCAGATCTAGTTTTTTCTTTTTTTCTGATTTACGGCTATTGCTTATTGATATTTGCACATGTTTCGAATTATCGTGTATAATGACTTTATTTGTTCGGAAAACTGTGGTACACTGCTTCTCCTAGGCCCAATTTTTGCAAATGAGGCCTGTAGGAATGCCACCTTCTATGGCTCCACGTATGCCCATGTATCCCCCTGGTGCACCTGGTATCGGACAGCAACTATTTTATGGACAAGCCCCAGCTATCATTCCTCCTCAGGTGATCATTGTCTGAGCTTAATAGTTTATTATGTGAGGTTGTTTCATATTATTGTGATATGGAGGTGAGTTTTGGTTGTAAATTTTTTTTTATCCTTGTAATATGTGAATAGGATATGCTACATTTGACATGTGGCACCTCTGTTGTTTTGAATGATTATTAGATAATAATTCTAACTACTGCAAAATGTTTTAGGGTGGCTTTGGTTATCAGCAGCAGCTTGTTCCTGGAATGCGCCCTGGGGCTGCTCCCATGCCAAACTTCTTTATGCCACTAGTCCAACAGGGTCAGCAGGGCCAACGACCTGGTGGCAGACGAGGAGGTCCAGGGCAACAAAATCAGCAACCTGTGCCAATGATGCAACAGCAGGTTCTACCAACCTTTCCGATGTTTTTTGATCTTTCATGGTTCGCTGTTGTGCTAATCATGATGTATTCTTTTGTTTAGATGGTGCCAAGGGCGAGGATGTATAGGTATCCTCCTGGTCGTAATGTGCCAGATGGGCCCATTCCTGGTGGAATGCTTTCTGTCCCATACGACCTGGGCGGCATGCTTCCTCGCGATTCTGCTGTTCCACAGCCTATGCCAGTTACTGCTTTGGCTTCTGCCCTTGCCAATGCAACACCTGAACAACAGAGGACGGTAAGTAGTCTGCCCCAAGTGTACAAATTTCATTCATTTTTTTCTCGTCCTCGTCCTCGTCCAGTGTGTTTAATGTGTATACTCAACAGATGCTGGGTGAGAACTTGTACCCACTCGTTGATCAGCTTGAGCACGAGCATGCTGCGAAGGTTACTGGAATGCTTCTGGAGATGGATCAGACCGAGGTTCTTCATTTGCTCGAGTCGCCTGATGCTTTGAAATCGAAGGTTTCTGAGGCAATGGATGTCCTGAGGAACGTCCAGCAGGCTGGTAGCCCTGCGGACCAACTTGCTTCGCTGTCGCTCAACGACAACCTTGTTTCTTGAAAGTGATGTGGACATGGTCATCTTGTCCTGCCTATCTGAAACAACTTTTTGGTAGTGAGGGTTTTATATTTGGAGACACTTTAGGATTTTGCATTTGAGAAACTTTCTGTTGGCTTGCAATTACTTTTATGGATTTAACCTAAGTTCGTTGGTTTTTGGAATTTAATTGCGTATATCTCTACAGTTGAATGTCCTCGCAATTTCAGTCCGGTGATTTCCTGTCCACTTTGAATGCGATATTTACTTAGATATAGTACACACTCACCTTCCCCAGTCATTACACGTCTTACTATTTAAGAAGAAAATCGAAGAAGATAGTAAAGTAGGAGTATTTCTGTATTCCAAGAGTTTTCTTCAATTAAAGCTTTCAGAGATATCTACACAAATGTCAAAACAAACAAAGAAGTCACACTTAGTGTGAATCACAGTGAAATCCATGGGTGCCATAAACCTTCCTCATGCCACATGCTACAGCCCAACTTGTTGGTTAGTTTGTCCCGCTTGATGTTAACTCTCTTTATTTGGAAATAAATCACTCTCTCATCTCTGATTATTAAAATATTCAATTACGTTGTTCACTCTAGTTTATCACATTCAGCTATTCCATTTAAAATCCCGTAAATAAATCACTCTCTCATCTCTGATCATTAAAATATTCAGTTACGTTGTTCACTCTAGTTTATCACATTCAACTATTCCGTTTAAAATACCGTGTCAATCAACAATGTGGATATCTTGAATGAGTCAGATGAAGTATCTTTTAAAAAGACATACGAGAATAGTATTGTGGAATGGAGATTTTATTATCAATAAACTTGAATAGAATAAATAAGAAGAAAGGCAAACAAGGTAATGTTGAGGAAGAGAAAACTATTCCAATGCCATTTGTGCATGTAAATTTTCCTCAATCAATGGCGCGTATGGAGTTTTTATATTGACACCTGTATGAACACAGGAAGAAGTCACAATTCTGTGAAGCACATTGAAATCCTGTAGTACGATAAACCTTCTTCCAGCAAATGCTGCAGTGCAGCTTATTTGTTAGTCGATGCACGACAGGTGGTTGGTGGAGTGCCCCGACATCACATCGCTGCCCGAACTTGAAGTTCCGATACTCGCCCGACACCGTTGGCAGGCACCAGGGATGGATGGAAGCATCGCAGTCTCGGCAGTGATACATCCTGCTCCTGGGATGCATCTTTGTTTCACAGACTTCGCAATAGAAGTCACTGGGATGGTTGGCCGTAGCATCAAACGTCAACGGCAGCGGATGCTTATCCCATCTGCGATTATTCACTTGTAGCGGCAGCAACACACACTTAAAATCAAATGAGATTTGGCAGACATCACATCTGTAACAGGGATGGTAATGTGGATCATCGCCACATGCGCTGCACACGCGGGCAAGGAACATTAGAGTCCACACCCTCTCCGGACTGTACAGGTAGAGATGATGTGGGTGGGCTGTGTATTTTATGGTGTGGGGAAGAGAAACGCATTTGATATCAGCTTGGAAGTCGCAATTCGTGCACCTATAGAAGAGCCCATTTGTACACAATGTACAGGCGGAGCAGCAAACAGAGCTGAGTTTGGGACACATTTGAAGGGTTAAGATATGATCAGGGTGGAGTGGAGGACGGCGGAGCTCCGCTGGTAATCGGAAACAAGCTAAGTGGAGAAAGAAATTGCAATCACCACAACTTATGTAATTTGACCACCATGAAATTGGATCGGTGCATCCATCACATACTATTAGCGACCCACACTGAACAAGTTCAGCGTCGTCTTCAACATCATCATCATCATCTTTATTTTCTTCTTCGTCTTCTTCTTCATCATCATGCAGTGATGCCGAGATTAAACGTAACTGATGGTCATGATTATGGAGTTTATATTTGCCTTTCACCAACTCATTATCATTACAAATCACACGTACTCCTAATTTCTTAATAAAACCTCCAATCACATCTCCCGCTACGTCATTTGTGGGCAACGCAAGGACATTTCCATCATTATTGCTCCTACCAAAGACAATTCAAAAGTGAGTTGAAAAAGTTAGTGGATTGTGAGTCCTACTTTTATATATTAGTTTTATAATAAAATGTGCCAAAAATGGTAAAAGTGAAATGGGGAAAATTTTAGGGGACGGACGGAAATGAAAAACTGAGATAAATTTTGGTGGACGGAGATAGTATCTTTTTCTTTCCTTACTTTTTTTCCAATTAATGAAATAACATTGTTTTGAATATCACCAAATGATGACATTTTATATACATACGAATGAAACAATTGGAAAAAATTTTGAACTTTGTGATGTTATTTTATATTCCAATTTCAAGACTTATACTACCAAACTTTGTGATTTAAATGAATATTTCCCTATGAATGTCTGAATCTCCAAACTTATGCAACGAAATACAAGCAAAAAAGTTGTAACAAATCAAATATTCAAATATTATAGTGATAACTGTAAACTACTATATATTTTTTATAAACTCCAAACTATGATTTAGATTTCAAAATTTTACGTTAACAGATAACAAATAACATCAACCGAAAATGTCAACACAAAAAATAAAGAATGGGGGATCTTACTTGACGAAGGGAGAATGAGATATTGTGGCGCAGTTGAGATGGACAACATATCTGCAAATGACACAATGATAGACCCAATAATAAGGGTAAAATCGCTTGAAACACACATCACACCTGAATCGGTAGTCGATATATTCTAGTGGAAGACGGTAAGCAAGGGAGAGCGGGTGGTCGTGGAGGAGGCGGTTCATGGTAGGGCCCAAGGCGGCACAGCTCTCATTGATGCAGTAGTCGCAAACGGTGCAGATATAGGAGTTCCCTGGGTGTACAACTCCGCAAGCATCGCACCTGAGGCCCGGCTTCTGCAACAGCTTTAGGTGATGCTGTGGATGGCTGGGATGTTTGGTGAAGCTGGCCTCACCCACCATGTCCATGCTGTGCGCGCACTTTACGTGGATCTGGAAATCGCACGAGCCGCACGAGTACGCAATCTCCGTAATAATACCTCCACATGCTAAACATGAGGGAAAGGGATAAAAACCCAGTCGTTGTTGGACAAGGGTGTGTTGAGGGTGGAGGGTGTGACAGATCTCTCGCGGCATCTCTGCGCATCCTTCGTGTAAGTACATCCCGGGCCGGCACTTTTCACTGCATTCGTAGATCGTCTCTCCGTTTAAGATTTGCATCTCGCAGGCATAACATATTTCACTGTTAGTAACTGCTTGGGTGCGAATAAGTGGATGTTCATCCACGATATGATGGAGCAACTCGTGCTTTCCATTTTCACTCATCCTCTCTCTTTCTTTTTGATGAATTTGCAGCTGATTAGTATCTACTTACATATATACTTATAAATCTTGCTCCTTACCAAAGTAATATTAGGGACAACTTAACATATAAGAAAAGAATATTCATATTTTCCTTTAAATTTCTTATCATAGCTGGGGTGGATGATTTATTCTTCAATATTGTAAAATGTTGCTCTTTTCAAGGGATCATAATATGGTAATGTAATTAATTTTGAGTTACTCGAACAATTTAAAAGTTAGTAGGAAACACCAAATTTCCTTTAATTTATTTTTACTACAGAAGAATTATTTTTTTCATGGAAGTAGTATCACTATATTATAGAGAGCTTGACATAATCATTTTCTTTCATACAAAAACATGCATACATCCAAAGAGCATGTACAAAAGCAGTTCATTTTTCGAATTTTTTTTATCTTTTATTCTGCGCCTTTATCTTTTTCTTATAAAATATTATTTAATTTTCTACTAATATATTTTAAAGTATTCTATTCTCTTTAGTTGAATTACTTTTTTTACTTTTATTATTACTAACGCCTTTAACTTTTTCTTTTAAAAATACATATTTAATTTTCTACTACTTTAATAGATTTAATTTTCTTATCTTTTCACTATTCTCTTATAAAGCTTAGTTATTATTCATTTATTACCTTTTTCTATTTACAAAACATTTAACTCTTTTTAATACATTTATTTTACTTTGATCATTTTTAATTGTTTCTAAGCATTTAATGTGCAATTACCTATAAAAATGCAATTCAAAATAATACTCCTAACCTATAAAGAATAGAGGGGAGAAGGAGATAGTGTGAAGGCGCAGTTGATAAGGACAACATATCTGCAAATAACACAATGATAGACCCAATATTTAGGCAAAAATTCCTTGAAACACGTAACATATCTTACACATCTTAGTATGTAAGACAAAAATAGAGAAGATAGTAAAGTGGGAGTGTTGTTCATTTAAAGCGTTTTACATTTCTGAGATATCTACCACAAAGGTTAAAACAAACGAAGAAGTCACATTTGTGTGAATCACACTGAAATCCATGGGTGCCATAAACCTTCCTCATGCCACAGATGCTACAGGCCAACTTGTTGGTTAGTTGATACGCGACAGGGTGTTGGTGAAGCATCATGCCATCATATCTCTGTCCAAACTCCCTTATTTTCTGAGACCAGGCCGACAAGATCCGCTCCCGTCGAGGATGGCTTGTAGAATACCCAAAATCGTGCTTGTGAAATGCCCCGAGATTATATCGCTGCCCAAACTTGATGTTCCGAAACCATCCCAGCACGGTTGGCAAGCACGCAGGATGGATTGAAGCATCGCAGCCTCGGCAGTGATACATCCAAGTCTTGGGATTCATCTCCCGTTCACAGTGATCGCAGTAGAATTCACTTGGATGGTTGGCGCTAGCATCGTACGTCAGTGGCAGCGTGCTTATCCCATCTACGATTATAATATTATAAACTTGGTGCGTCATCAAAGAATATCTTAAACAAATTGTTTTTTATAAATTTTGACCCAGAATAATGAACCTAATCAAAGGCGGCGTGGCATTGCTCGTAAAGTGGTGCACGGTTGGTCATCTTCTGTTGTGGATCAGCGTTGAACTCGTTGAGGTCAAATTTGTTTATGTTGTTAAAATAAATTGAGGACCAATTTAACACAAACTCTATTAGTGTCACGACCACAACTCCCTAGTACTAGTGAGTGTAGCTATTTCGTAACTAAAATAACCGCATTCAATCATGAAATAGCATAAGAACAATAATCCAACTCGAGGAAAAAAAGTTTCAAAGGAGACGGGGTACATAGTCAAAAGGAATCAGAGTATGAAGATCAAAAACATAAGTTTCTAGGATAAAATTCTAGTGCAGCGAAAGAGTCCAAGACAAAATAATATGTATGAGGACATACTACTTTGGGCTACCTACTACTTATTAACGGTCATTACCCAACACCTTCGCCTCCCCGTTCACGTTCAACCTGCACATTAGAAAAGAAACATGTAGGGCTGAGTACTTGATATACTCAGTGGGCACATTGCCGAAACAAATTTTCGTAAAGAGTTTTGTCAGCCAGTTGAGTGAATACGGGGTTTTAACTTGAAAGGCCCGAGTCACTAAAATTCTTTTCATTTCATAAAGTTGATTGCGCAATCACATAACATAGATACCATATCTGTAACGTATGTGAACCGGGAATGTGGCCACATTCCACGACGGTCACTGGATCGGCCAACTTAAAAGCTAGCTCACGATCCCCATATGTGTACACTAGTTCGAGTAGGCTTTACTTCCCTACTGGGACCCGAATTCGATTAAACATAATTGGCATAGCCAAACAGATAGGTAATCCATAAAACATAAAATGACATGACAAAACGTAAGTAGCAAAATTTTCACATAGTCATGCTAGAAGCAAATTCACATTTTGAAAGAGAAGTGCCCACCTCAAAGCAAAAATCTCTATCCGTAATTTCTTTAACTTGGCCTTAGACGCCGTGTGAAGACGTCCCTTTAGGAAATAAAATAACCATATACTTAATTAGATTTTGAGATATCCATTAAGCTTAAACATGAATGCATCCTAAGTGCGTGCTCATTTTATTCTTTCTCTAACTTTTCTAGAAGAGTTCTAGATTTCTTGAATACCAATTAAATCAGTTGATTTAATTAAATTAGAGAAATTTATTCGCTTAACTAAAGGGTGTTGCCTCCTATGCCATTTATTTAAGCACTAGAAAAAGGCTCGAGGTCTCTTCATCGTTAGCGTATCATATTTTCTTAAATTTTAATCATTAGACCACTTATACTAAATTCCGGAAAATTAGACTTATCCTCGAGAAAATAATTTGCGGACTATTATTTAATCCTTAACGTAGGAAAGTCCATGATTTAATTAAATTCTTAGTCCATACTTTATTTAGTTGATGGCCCAACAAAAAAAAAATGCAGCCCAACACAAAAAATTAAAGAGGCCCAACAATTAAATTAAGGGAGGCCCAATAATAAAAAAAAATTAATGAAAAGCAGACCAATACTCCCTCTTCTCAAAACTATCGGCTCCCCCCCCTCTCAAAAACTCATTCCCAAAATCAAAACCCTAGTTTGGAAGGGAAGACCGGCGGCGCCTCCCGTCATCCGCCGCTAGCTGCTCCGGTCGGCGCCTCCCTTGCGCCGCCGGAGAAATTGATGCCTCCCCCCCAAATTCATCGGTCTCTCTCTCTCCCTAAAACAGAATTCCCAAATCAACAGGAAACCATAGCCTCCTTCTCAAAATCTCTCGTCTCATCCCCACCGCCTTCCGAAACCGGCGTCGACGCCGGCCGTGAGCTCAGCGAGGCGGAGCTGTCGTCGCGGCTCCGTGAGGCGCTCTCAATTTGAGTCGCGCCGGTGCCCTCGGCATCTCCGTCGCGCCCTCCCGTTCCATCGTCGTTTCATCCTTCACTGGCGGAGTCGCCGACAGGAAAGAGGCGTCGCCTCTCTCTCTCCCTGCCTCCGGCGTTCTCCTGGCTTTTTCCGACGAATCCTCTATCGCCGTCATCGCGGATCGCCGCTGCTGCCTCCCATCCTTTCACGGCGACTCAGCGCCGTCACTGCCATCTCCGGCTGAAGCTGACGCCGTTCGGCTTGCTTTGCAGACCAGCGCCGCCGCCGCCGCCGTCGGTCGGCCTTGAAGCTAAGTTCCTCTTTTTTTTTTATCAGTCTAAAGCTTGGTCTATTTAGCTTGAGTTTTGGGGCAGTAGCTATGATAAGTTGTTGCTGATTTTTTTTGGATAGAGCTTATTAAATTGTTGGGCTGGGTTCATGAACTACCATGAGCGAATGCTGTAGAAAGATGGCTATGATTTGCTATTGTTCTTGGTCTATGAGGCAGACTATGGTTCGCTTGCACTATTTGCTATGATGTGGAAATCCTAAAGCCCTAAGGTCTGGAGCATGAGGTTCTAATATGATGCACAGTGGAGTATTTTGATTACCTTGCCTGTGGATCCCTCTTGTTTTGTTGAGATGCTCCTAGGCTCACTGCCACTCCCTTCACTCTCTTTGCTCCTTCGATATTTTTGGTGTTTAAAGGTGGTGTGGAGGGGGTTCATAAGTACTGTGGAGGGGTTTTTATAGGCAGAATTCTTGAGGTACTATGGGCGGGTATTACATTCTACCCACCTTAGCAAAAATTTCGTCCCGAAATTTTGCTTATGTTACTCAAACAGCTCTGGGTACCTTTCCTTCATCTTGTCTTCAAATTCCCACGTAGCTTCCTCGTGACCATGGTGTTTCCATAAAACTTTCACCGTTACAATAGATTTGTTCCTCAGTTCCTTGACCTTCCTATCCAATATTTCCTCTGGCTTCTCTTCATAGCTTAAGTCTGGTTCCAAAACCATTTCCTCTTGGTGGACTATGTGTTTCGGGTCGAACACGTATTTCCTCAATTGTGATACGTGAAAGACATTGTGTACATTCCCGAAACTCGGTGGGAGTGCCAATCCGTACGCCACAGGACCCACTTCTTCTAGAATCTCGTAGGGTCCGATGAAACGTGGCCTTAGCTTGCCCTTGACGCCGAATCTCGTAATCCCTTTAGACGGAGATACTTTCAGAAAAACTTTGTCTCCCGCCTTGAACTGCAGATTGGTTCGGCGAGCATCCGCGTAAGACTTCTGCCTATCTTGAGCTTCCTTGATTCTCTCACGGATCTGACGGACAATCTCTATCATTTCCTTTACAGAATCCGGTCCGAGTATCTTTCTCTCTCCGACTTCATTCCTGTAAAGCGGTGGTCTACATTTCTTTCCATACAATGCTTCATTTGGGGCCATGTTTATAGATGCTGACAACTGTTGTTGTAAGCAAACTCTATAAATGGTAGTACTAGCTCCAAGTTTCCTCCACGGTTGAGCACTACGGCTCTCAGCATATCTTCCAAGGTCTGGATTGTCCTCTCAGACTGCCCATCAGTCTGTGGATGGAATGCCGTACTGAATTCAATCTGGTGCCTAGCTCTTGCTGCAGGCTTATCCAAATCTAGAAGTAAATTTCGTATCACGGTCTGATGTGATCGTCACCGGTATTCCATGTAATCGTATGATCTCTTGCACGTAGATTTGAGCTAACTTGTTCGATTCGTAAGTAATACGAACTGGTACGAAGTGCGCGCTTTTGGTGAGGCGATCTATAATCACCCAAATAACAATCCTGTCACGAAGTGCGCGCTTTTGGTGAGGCGATCTATAATCACCCAAATAACAATCCTGTCACGAAGTGCGCGCTTTTGTGACCTTGGCAACCCTGTCATGAAGTCCATAGCAATGTGTTCCCATTCCCACTCGGGGATTTCTAGGGGTTGCAATTTCCCATAGGGTCGTTGATGTAGAGCCTTCACTTGTTGACATGCTAGGCACCTTTCTACAAACGACGCTATGCTCCTCTTCATGCCATCCCACCGAAACTGCTTCTTCATATCTTGATACATTTTCGTACTTCCTGGGTGGGCAGTATAGGGTGTTTCATGCGCTTCGCTCATGATCTCATTTCTGAGAACCTCGTCATCGGGTACACATAATCTCCCTTCAAAAGTGAGGGCGTCATCCGCTTCTTCATGATAACTCACCTCTTTTCCCGACCTCACTTTAAGACGAACTTTCTCTAATGCTTCATCACTCCTTTGAGCCTCAACAATTATGGCCCTTAAGTCTGGTTCAATCACTAAAGGGGCGATCCTACCTTCCACCGTCTCTGGTGCTCTTACTACCTCCAGCCGCATCTTAGCAAATTCCCGTATGAGCTCCTCATTCTGTGTGAGGAAGGTGGCCACTTGGGGCATAGTCTTCCTGCTCAAGGCATCTGCCACTACATTGGCCTTGCCTGGGTGGTAATTTATACCACAGTCATAATCCTTGACTAATTCGAGCCATCTGCGTTGTCGCATGTTTAAATCCTTCTGCTCGAAGAAGTACTTAAGGCCCTTGTGGTCCGTGAAGATCTCACATCGAACTCCGTAGAGGTGATGTCTCCAAATCTTTAAGGCATGTACCACTGCTGCTAGTTCAAGGTCATGAGTGGGGTAATTTAGCTCATGTGGCCTGAGTTGGCGTGACGCGTACGCAATCACCTTGCCATTCTGCATCAGTACGCATCCAAGTCCAATCTTTGATGCATCGGTGTACGCTACATAGCCTGCTCCTGGTGCTGGCACGGCTAGGACTGGTGCGGTGGTCAACTTTTCTTTTAATAGTTGGAAGCTTGCTTCGCACTCCGGCGTCCAATTGACCTTAGCTCCTTTCTTGAGCTGTTGAGTCAGTGGTCTGGCTATTTTAGAAAATCCTTCAATAAACCTTCGATAATATCCAGCCAAACCTAAGAACTTCGAATCTCATTAGGCGTTGTTGGTGACTGCCAACGTTGTACTGTTTCCACCTTTGCAGGGTCCACTCGGGTCCTTTCTGCCGTTACTATGTGTCCAAGGAAGTTCACCTTGTTAAGCCAGAACTCACATTTTCCAAACTTAGCATAGAGTTTCTCGGCTCTCAACGTCTCTAAGGTGGTTCTCAGACGTTTCTCGTGTTCCTTCTCGTTCTTCGAATAGACTAGTACATCATCTATAAGGACTAGGACGAACTTGTCCAAGTATGGATGGAACACGCGGTTCATTAAGTCCATGAACACTGCCAGGGCATTTGTAAGTCCAAAAGGCATTACAGTGAATTCGTAATGGCCGCATCTAGTGCGGAACGCCGTCTTGGGTACATCATCATGTCGGACTTTCAGTTGGTAATAGCCTGATCTCAAGTCCATCTTCGAGAATACACCCGCCCCTCGAAGTTGGTCAAAAGGTCATCAATCCTTGGTAGAGGATACTTGTTCTTGAGCGTCAGCTTGTTCAACTCTCGGTAGTCGATACACATTCTCAGTGTTCCGTCCTTCTTCTTCACGAAGAGCACTGGTGCGCCCCATGGTGACACACTGGGTCGGATGAAACCGAGGTCTAGTAATTCCTGTAGCTGTATCTTGAGTTCTTCTAACTCTTTAGGCGCCATTCTGTATGGTGCCTTCGATACCGAGGCCGATCCTGGTTCGAGATCGATTGTGAATTCTAATTGCCTGTCTGGCGGCAATCCTGGTAGTGCGTCCGAAAAGACATCTGGGAATTCTCGTACCACTTCTACATCCTCAATCTTACGGTCCTCTTTCTCTTCTCCATTCAGATAAACGAGGTATGCAGAGCATCCTTTCCTTATCATAGTGGCCGCTTGTAGCGCAGAATCTATGGACTTTCGTCGCCTCACGGATATTCCGTGAAAGATTGTGGGTTCTTTCCCTGGGTATTGCACAGAGATCTGCCTTTCCTTACAAAGAATGGTAGCGTAGTTCTCGGCTAACCAATCCATTCCCAATATGATGTCGACGTTCCACATCAACATTACATGTAAATTGTGAGCCACTAACTTAAGGTTTCCCATAGTGAATTATCCCACCTCCTTTTCTCTCGGAAGTTTTGCTGTTGTTGAGGTGGTGCTGCGGCAACAAGTATAGTTGACTTCTCTCTGGGCATGGCTGCCTCAATATCCAAAGCTCGACTCAGTGATTCGGGGTACGATAACCCTCCAAGGCTTGCCAAGGCCATCCTTATTTCGTACCTCAGACCGGCACAAAACTTATCAGCCATCTTCTCATCAGTGTCGACTTGGTCAGGCGCATAGCGAGACATGTCGCAGAACATTATGTCATACTCAGTAACGGACATCCGTCCTTGTTTCAAATTATAGAATTCCACTTCCTTGGCCTTACGGTAACTCTTCGGGATGTACTTATCATACATTCCAGTCTTGAATTCATTCCAAGTCATCTGAGCCAGTTGCTCCGGGGTCAAAATTTTCTTTCGTGCCTCCCACCAGAAATCAGCTGATCCTGTCAGTTGGAAGGTCATACAAGTCAAGCGTTCCTGGTCATTGCAGTGCAGGAAGTTGAAGATACGTTCCATGGCGCGTATCCAGTTTTCAGCCACCACTGGATTCCCTAAGCCATTGAATACCGGTGGGTTGCACATTCAATCTCTTCTTTTCTTGAAGCCTCGTTCCATACATTATGTATATATATATATATATATATATTTTAAACTAGTTGTTCGCTTATTGCATAAGAAGTGTTATTCGAAAATTTTGATATTCTTCAATGTATTTCCAATACTTTTAGTTCATTTGATTATTTAGCTTTTACTTGAATTTATAAGTTTAAAATTTCACAACAACAGGCTCGAGTTCCATTTATTTTCACGAAAAGAGAGAATGTTACTTTTCTAGTTCGACATCACTATATCGAAAACAAAGTACTGTGCGGGTATTACAATTAGTCCAAAATTTATATTCCCGGTTTGACTTGGTGCAAGGTTAAAAATTGTGAAGAAAAATGGGTGGAAGAAGATAGTGGAATGTGAGTCTCACTTTTTATTTACCAATAAAAAATTTAAAAATGACATGGGTTCTCATTGATTGTCTCTTACTTTTCTTATTCGAAACTCCAACAAACAGACTCGCGTGTGAGATTTGTTGAACTAAGATTTCGACCATGGGCGATATTTATCCGATTAAATTCGACAAGGTTAGTGATGTGAATCAAATTGTAGTCCTTATATTGTTTTAACACACATTTTTAGGTGAAAAATGAACTCATTTTGATATATTGTAGGACAAAAGACCAATGCATAAGAGAGGGGGAAGAAAACAAAGGTCCGAATCTGATCAGTAATTAGCCATGCAAGATTAACTTAAAATGCTTCTACAAGTCCACCATTCCATTCACCTTCGGAAGAGCTTCGCATGGATACCTCGCACGCCTCAATCGGAGTCCGGATGAAGAAGATACAGCTGGTTTACGAAGACTGCGCAATGCAGTGCAAAACGCGCGGCCGGGCGTCAAAACGCTCGACCTGATCGAGAATATGAAAAAATGCCCGATCGGGCGTTTTTCAAGGTGCAGATCGCCCGACCGGGCAAATGCTACTAGGCCTGTTTTTCGAGCCCTAACTATTAAAATAGCTAGGGCACGACTTCCAATGCATCTTTGGCGGTTGTGGGACGAACTTTGAAGAGCATTTAGAGCTTGGGAGCTATTTTTAGAAGGAGAGAGAAGATCAAGCCCCCTTCCACCTAAAATCAAGCCTCATATGGTAGCATTTACTCATCTTCTTGTATTGTTCCCCACTATGAGGGGCTAGATTTTAGGAATTACTTCTAGTTTGTTAGGGAGCTTGTAAATATGAATCCATAACTTTGTTTTCATAGATTTCCATGTTTTGGTTCTTATCTATATCTTTATTTCAATTCGTGTTGGATTTTTCTAGGAAACTTAATCCGGTAAAAGCCTTACCTTCAATGTCTCTTTACCTTGGAGTAGGGAACTAATATAGATATGGAACCCTGGGCTAAAACTGATCATGGGATAGTCCAGGGTGGATCTTATGCGACTGTAGGAGTGAGGGGTTGGTGAGTAGAGCCTAGGAGACGTGATCAGCTTATCCTAGGTGTAAAATTCCACGATCAGTGATCAGCTGCGTGAGAGTGTAAAATCAACACGATCCCGATAAATATTGGAAAGTAATTAGATTTTAGGATTCATGTGAACAAGCAACCCGAAACAAGCTAGAAGTAGTCTTTCTTCTCTATTGTGTTTCTATTGCATTTTCTTACCTTCTCGTTTTAGTACTTCACTCGCCTCTTGATCCTACAAAACTCAAAATCAAACTAATTTACTGTTTTTTAGTTAAGTTTAGTAGTTTTAGCAATTAATCTCCTCCTTATGGGTTCACACCTTTTATATTGCATTGCACGTCTATATACTTGTAGAGGTAGTATTTTTAGGGATTTATTACTTGTTTTGTGTACTTAAATTGCACCCTAAAAATCACAACAGTTAGAATATTATGAACTTAAAGTGTGAGTAAAGAAGTAAAGAATATCCAAAAGAAATTGTTTTTACCTAAGAATCTCTTTTAGAATCGCCTTCTTTTGTGTTGCTTTTAGAATATGTATATGAGAAGCTGAAACCTTTTTCTTTTTAATTTGTCCCAATTAGTGTCACTTCTATATTTGGAAATACATCTCTTTTCTTATTTCAATCACGTTTTTACTCTACTTGATCACACTCAATTATTCCATCTAAAATCCCGTGTCATTCAACAATGTGGATATCTTGAATTTTAGACAAATGGAATATCTTTTAAAAAAACATATGAGAATAGTCTTGTGGGACGGAGATAATATTATTATGAATAAACTTGAATAGTATAAATAAGAAGAAAGGTGAAGAAGGTAATGTTGAGGAAGAGAAAACCATTCCAATGCCATTTCATGTAAATTTTCCTCAATCAATGGTGTGTATGGAGTTTTCATATCCACCACAGTCGTCTGCACACATGAAGAAGTCACAATTCTGTGAAGCACATTGCAATCCCGGAGTACCATAAACCTTCCTTACGCCGCATATGCTGCAGCCTAACTTATTGGTTAGTTGACACACGACAGGGTGTTGGTGAAGTGCCCCGACATCACATCGCTGCCCAAACTTGAAGTTCCGATACTCGCCCCCCACTGTCTTGAGGCAGGTGGGATGGATGGAAACATCACAGTCTCGGCAGTGATACATCCCGCTCCTGGGATGCATCTTCGTTTCACAGACTTCGCAATAGAAGTCACTGGGATGGTTGGCGGTAGCATCAAACGTCAACGGCAGCGGATGCTTATCCCATCTGCGATTATTCACTTGTAGCGGCAGCAACACACACTTGAAATCAAATGATATTTGGCAGACATCACATCTGTAACAGGGAAAGAAATATGGATTATCACCACATGCGCTGCACAAGCGGGCAATGTGTGTTAGAGCCATCGTCATCTCTCGAGTGTACAGATTGAGATGATGTGGGTGAGCTCTGTGTTTGATGATGTCGGGCAGAGAAACACATTTGATATCAGCTTCGAAGTTGCAATGTGTGCACCTATAGAAGAGCCCATTTGTATTGTACGAACAGACCTTGCAGTAAACAGATCTGAGTTTGTGACTCATTTGAAGGGTTAACATGTGATCATGTTCGGGATGGAGCGGATGACAGCTGAGCTCCGCTGGTAATTTGAAACAAGCTAAGTGGAGAAAGAAATTGCATTCACCACAACTTATGTAATTTGACCACCATGAAATTGGATCGGTGCATCCATCACATACTATTTGAGACCCACACGGATCAAGTTCAGCATCGTCTTCATCATCATCATCATCATCATTTTCTCCTTCTTCTTCTTCATCATCATGCATTGATGCCGAGATTAAACGTAACTGATGCTCAGGATTATGAAGTTTATATTTGCCTTTCACCAACTCATTATCATTACAAATCACAGTTACTCCTAATTTCCTAACAAAAGCTCCGATCACATCTCCCGCTACGTTATTTGTGGGCAACACAAGGACATCTCCATCATTATTGCTCCTACCAAAAACATTTAAAATATATATATGTTTAATTTATTCTATTTAATACTCCTATAAATATTGTCACATTTTGACCGGGTATGAATTTTAAGAAATATAATGGAAAAGCAGTTGAAAAAGTCAGTGTGAGTCCTATTTTTATATATTAATTTTATAATAAAATATGAGTGAGAATGAGTTAATGGAATATGAGGTCTGCTACCAAAAATGGTAAAATTGAAATGCGAGACAAACAAAAATGGAAAAATATGGCAAACTTTATAGGAGGGAGGGAGTTCTACTTAATAAATACTACTCCCTCCGTCCCACAAAGATTGTCCCGTTTTTCCATTTCCGTTCGTCCCACAAAGTTTGTCCTATTTCACTTTTACCATTTTTGGTAGTGGACCCCATATTCCACCAACTTATTCCTACTCACATTTTATTATAAAACTAATACTTTAAAAGTAGGACCCACATCCCACTAACTTTTTCAACTCACTTTTCATTACATTTCTTAAAACCCGTGCCGAGTCAAAGTGGGACTATCTTTGTGGGACGGAGGGAGTACTAAAAGACAATCAAAATTCATGATTCGGATATTTTGTCAAATTCAGTTGTCAATGTCCAACTATCAAATTGACAATAAAGGAGGGGAAAAAAACTCTCAAAACAAATTTTCGCAGTTGTCATTTTTGGGCCACACTCAAAATTACGTGTTTCACTAAAATAAATATTTTATATTTTTATTCTTTCCTTCCTCTTTTACCAATTTAATGAAATAAGGTTGTTAAGACGACGTATACGTACGGATGAAATAGTTGGGAAATTTTGTGATTAAGTTATTATTTCCCTAGCATGTGCAATAAATGTCTGGATCAGGTCTCTAAACTTATGAAATTACGAAACTCCAAGCTACGTCTTTTCTACAAATTCTAAACTATAATTTAAATTTCAAGATTTGATTTCAACAGAAAATGTCCAAATGGAATTTGTAGGATATATAAAGTTTGTATTTGATTAGGTCACAACTTTAACTTTGTATAGCAGTATAAATCTGTAATTTGGAATATAAAGTGCAATTAATTAGCTCTAGAAAAATGCAATTCAAAATACTCCAAGAAAGATTAATGGGGAATCTTACCTGATGGGGGGAGATAGTGTGAAGGCGCAGTTGATATGGACAACATATCTGCAAGTCACACAATGATAGACCCAATAATAAGGCAAAAAATCCTTGAAACACACATCACACGTGAATCGGTACTCGATATATTCTTGTGGAAGACGGTAAGCAAGGGAGAGCGGGTGGTCGTGGAGAAGGCGGTTCGTGGTGGGGCCCAAGGTGGCACAGGTCTCGTTGATGCAGTAGTCGCAAACGGTGCAGATATAGGAATTCCCTGGGTGTATGACTCCGCAAGCATCGCACCTGATGCCACGGCCCCGCCGACGCAACAGCTTTAGGTGATGCTGTGGATGGCTGGGATGTTTGGTGAAGCTGGCCTCACCCATCATGTCCATGCTGTGCGCGCACTTTATATGGATATTGAACTTGCATGCGTCGCACGTGTACGCAATCTCTACAGTCCAACCTCCACATACTGCACATGTGGTATTGGAATCCCAATACGCTAGAGCTCGTTGTTGGATGAGGGAGTGTTGAGGGTGGAGGGCGTGAGTGATCTCTCGCGGCATTTCTGCGCATTCTTCGTGCAGATACATCCCGCGCTCGCACTTTTCGCTGCATCTGTAGATCGTCTCTCCAGAGAAGATAAGTATCTGGCAGACACTACATGTTTCACTGTTAGTGTCTGTTTGGGTGAGAATGAGTGGATGTTGATGGAGGAAATGATGGAGCAACTCGTACTTTCCATTTTCACTCATCCTCTCTCTTTCTTTTCTTCTTCTAATAGATTTTCATGAATTTGCAGCTCACTTACATATATATACTTACAAATCTTGCTCCTTACCAAAGTCATATTAGGGACAACTTAACATATAAGAAAAGAATATTCATATTTTCCTTCAGAATTTCTTCATCATAGCTAGAGTGGATGATTTATTCTTCAATTTTGTAAAATGTTGCTCTTTTTAAGGGATCATAATTTGGTTATGTAATTTAATTTGAGTTACTCGAACAATTTAAAAGTTAATAGTGGGAAATACAAAATTTCCTTTGATTTTTTAACTGTATAAGAATTATTTTTTTCATACGGAAGTAGTATAGTATATCACAATATTATAGAGAGCTTGACATACTCATTTTCTTTCATAAAAAACATACATAGATCCAATGAGCATGTACAAAAGCAGTTCATTTTTCGACTTTTTTTTTTATCTTTTTCTTAATAAAATATTATTTAATTTTCTACTAATATATTTTAAAGTATTCTATTCTCTTTAGTTGAATTACTTTTTTTACTTTTATTATTACTAACGCCTTTAACTTTTTCTTTTAAAAATACATATTAATTTTCTACTACATTAATAGATTTAATTTTCTTATCTTTTCACTATTCTCTTATAAAGCTTAGTTATTATTCATTTATTAAATTTTTCTATTTCTAATACATTTAATTTTTTTGTTAGTTATTTTTAAGACTTTTTAATGCATTTATTTTACTTTGATCATTTTTAATTGTTTCTAAGCATTTTAAAGTGCAATTACCTATAAAAATGCAATTCAAAATAATACTCCTAACCTATAAAGAATAGAGGGGAGAAGGAGATAGTGTGAAGGCGCAGTTGATAAGGACAACATAGAGACCCAATATTTAGGCAAAAATTCCTTAACCCATTACATATCTTTCACATATTAGTATGTAAGACAAAAATAGAGAAAATAGTAAAGTGGGAGTCATTCTTTATTCCAAGAAAGCAGTCGAGATATGGAAGAGTGTAATTCATTTTAAGCGTGTTACATTTCTGAGATATCTACCATACAAGTCAAAACAAACGAAGAAGTCACATTTGTGTGAATCACATTGAAATCCATGGGTACCATAAACC
This sequence comes from Salvia hispanica, assembly GCF_023119035.1. Lineage (NCBI taxonomy): Eukaryota > Viridiplantae > Streptophyta > Magnoliopsida > Lamiales > Lamiaceae > Salvia > Salvia hispanica. The sequence goes on from NC_062968.1 coordinate 207,625, forward strand.
TTCCTCATGCTACAGATGCTACACTCCAACTTGTTGGTTAGTTGATACAAAGCAGGGTGTTGGTGAAGCGTCATGCCATCATATCGCTGTCCAAACTCCCTGATTTTCTGCGACCAGGCCGACAAGATCCGCTCCCGTTGAGGATGGCTTGTAGAATACCCAAAATCGCTGCCCAAACTTGATGTTCCGAAACCATCCCAGCGCGGTTGGCAAGCATTCAGGATGGATTGAAGCATCGCAGCCTCGGCAGTGATACATCCAAGTCTTGGGATTCATCTCCTGTTCACAGAGATCGCAGTAGAATTCACTTGGATGGTTGGCGCTAGCATCGTAAATTAATTTACAACGGAAGTCATTTTTGGTGTTTACACCCATAGACAGTCTGTCCGGTGAAGATGTATTCATGGCAGACTTCACATGTTGCTCGGGCTTCTCCGGTCACATTGGCTACCGTGAGATTGAGTTCGTGTGGATGGAGGAAATGATGAAGAAACACCTCACTCTTCACTTGCTCAATATCACTCATCTTCTCTCTCTTTTTTTTCTTTTTTTTTTCCAACTCTCAACAAAAAGACTGCGTTTTGTGTGTAAATTAGTACTCCCTCCGTCCCGGCTAAGATGACACATTGCTTAGCCGGCACGAGATTTTAGGAGTTATTGGTTAAAGTGTTTAATTTGAGAGAGAGAAGGTGGGGGTAAATATTTTAATAGGAGTGAGAGAAAATGGTTGAGTGTATTAATTGGAGAGAGAAAATTACCAAAAAAGGAAATGTGTCATATTAGTTGGGACAAACTAAAAAGGAAAACATGTCATCTTAAGCGGGACAAAGGGAGTACTATATATAGGATATGTTTAGATAGACACTAATATGCCTTGTACTTCACCAAAGTACTATATTAATCATAATGAATTCCACAAGATTAGAATATTGTAAACTTCACATCTCATCAAAGAATATCGTCTAATTGAACAAATTGTTTTTCCTAATCATTTCTATTTTACGAATTAAGATTGTAGTTCAAATATTTGTTTGGTAGTTTCTTGTCCTCAACTTTTCGTTTGGTTTATTTTAGTCCGAAAGTAACGAAGCCGATAAGTTTTGATTAGCAATTAACGGCGGCATTGCATTGCTGGATCAACGCTGAACATCTAGTCGAGGTCGAAGTAGAGTCCATCAAAATCATAAATCTTTGGATGAATGGCTCGCGATGGATACAATTTGTTTATTTTAGAAAATTTAATTAAACGTAGTGTGTTAAGTTAATCAAACACTATGTTGTAAAAATAAAACTATTGTAAATTAAATTACTCTCCGTCCTCTATTAATTGTCCACTTTTGTCATTTTCGTTCGTCTCTCGTTAATTGTCCACTTTCACTTTTACCATAAATAGTAAGTAGGCTCCACATTCTACTAACTTATTTCACTCACATTTTATTATAGAACCAATAAATAAAAGTATGACTCATATTCCACTAACTTTTTTAACCTACTATCCTTTAGGGCATCCACAGTGGGACGGACTATAGCCCGCCCTAAGCCACGCCCTATGCACCGCCACATCAACATTTTATCATCCGCTACTTCCACCTGCAATGGGACGGACTATAGCCCGCCCTAAGCCACACTCTAAGCATTTTACTTCTATTTTGTATTTATACAATTTATGAAAATATGTCAAACAAAATAAATAAATAAAAACCACACAATTAAGACAAATCCTACATTTAATTAATTAAAAAAAAGTTACAAAATAAGAAATAAAAAAAAGTTACAAACTATGAAATTAAAAGTGCACTAAATCCGGTCTAGAGTAGTCCCAATCTGCGGCTGAGGCCATCGAACATCGGACTATTCGGACTTGGGTAATCTCCGGGATTCATTTTGTTTGAAGTGTAGAATATGTAGTGTGAATTTGAGAGTGAAAGAAGTGAAAAATGAGTGAAAAGAGTGAGAATATATATAGGTTTTGAAAATTAATTAAAATAAATTAAAAATAAAAAACGCGTCGCATCGTCCGCGCTTCGTCTGCGGACTATCGATCGGGCGGACGATGCATCGTCCGTCCCACTGTGGATGGCCTTACATTTGTTAAAACCCTGTGCCGAAATCAAAGTGGACAATTAATAGGGGACTGAGGGAGTACTGTTTTCATCCTAAATTTATATTCCCGGTTTGACTTCGTACAAGGTTAAAAATTGTGAAGAAAAATGGTAGGAGAATATAGTAGAATTTTAGTCTCTCCCTTCCTCTGTAATTAACAATTAGAAATTAAAAATGACACGGATTCTCATTGGTAGTCTCTTACTTTTATTATTCAAAACTCCAACATTGTGAGAGTTACTGAACTAAGATTTCGACCATGGGCGATATGCATCAAATTAGATTCCACAAGGTTAGAATATCATAAACTTCACGTGTGAGTAAAGAATATCCAAAAGAAATTGTTTTTGCCTTAGAATTTCTTTTAGCATCGCCTTCTTTTGTGTTGCTTTTAGAATATGTATATGAGAAGCTGAAACCTTTACTACGTAGTGATTTGCGAGAACAACAAGGCAAACTTAGATCTCTTAAACTAACATGCGTACGAGGAAACTTACAGATGATGATTTTATACCAAAAAATATGCAATAATTGTTTTTTTTTTATCATGGTTTGATACAAATACAGATGATGATTTGAAAACAACTTTTGATGAATATGGAGTAATCACTAGTGTTGTATGTTTTGGATTTGTAAATTTTGAGTATGCTGATGATGCTGCCAAAGCTGTTGAAGCTCTAAACGGAAAGAAATTTGATGACAAGGAATGGTAGAAGTCGGAGAGAGTGCTTTTAGATTCATGTCAAATTTATTCTTATTTCACATCAAATAGTACTATATGACATTGAATTAGTAATATAACTTTATATTACAGGATAATAAAAGATAGATGTAAGACATAGAGAAGTTAGTAAGTAGGAGTAATTCTTCATTTGAAGTGTGTTTGATTTTGGAGATATCTAGCACACAGGTCAAAACATACGAAGAAGTCACATTTGTGTGAGTCACACTGAAATCCATGGGTACCATAAACCTTCCTTACGCCGCATATGCTGCAGCCTAACTTATTGGTTAGTTGATACGCGACAGGGTATTCGTGAAGCGTCACGCCATCATATCGCTCCGCAAACTCCGTGATGCTCTCAAACCAGGCCGACAAGATCCTCGACCGTCGAGGAAAGGATGCAGAAATCCCGATATTGTGTTTGTGAAATGCCCCGATAACGTATCGCTGCCCAAACTTGATGTTCCGACACCATCCCAGCACGGTTGGCAAGCACTTGGGATGGATTGAAGCATCGCAGCCTCGGCAGTGATACATCCAAGTCTTGGGATTCATCTCCTGTTCACATAGATCGCAGTAGAACTCACTTGGATGGTTGGCGCTAGCATCGTACGTCAGTGGCAGCGGGTGCTTATCCCATCTACAGTTATTCACTTGTGCCGGCAGCAGCGCACACCGTGAATGCAATACGATATCGCAGACATCACATCTGTAGCAGACATAGCCACTTGTAGGATCATCACACGCCCTGCACATGCGCGGAATGTTCCTTTTCCCCTTGGTCGACATCACTTCCATGAGCTGAAGGTTGAGATTGTGACGCGGGTGAGCTGCGTGTCTTATGGTGTTGGGCAGACAAAAGCACTTTATATCTACTTTGAAGTTGCACTGTTTGCAACAATATACGAGTCCATTTGTGTCGAACCTACAAATGTTGCAGCGAACAAAGTTGAGTTTGGGACACATTTGAAGGGTTAGGATGTGATTAGGTTGGGGGTGGAGTGGATGACCGGAGAACCCAAATGGTAATAGATAGCATGCTAAGTGGAGAAAGTATTCGCATTCGCCACAACTTATGTATTCACTTGATGATGAAATAGGTGCGGTGCATCCATCACATACCAATTTGGACTTAAACCCATACTTAAGATCGTCATCATCTTCATCCTTTTCTTCTTGGTTATGACACGGTGAAGATGAGATTATACGTAACCGATGATCGGGGTTATGGAATTCATTTTTGCATTTGACGAACTCATCAACATTAGAGATGGGTGTCATTCCTAATTTCCTAACAAATGGTACAATAACCTCTTCCGCTATGTCATTTATGGGACATACAACGACATCCGGATCCACATCAACAGTGTCCCTAAGAATAAATAATTCAATTAAAATAATTCCAATTTAAAGAAACTAATAACATGGTAATTAATTTAAGATACAACAATATTTGGACTTATGCTTCAATAATTACTCAAAATGAATTCAAGACATTTTAACCTGTCTCTCGTCTTACTCCATCAATTGTTGGACGTCATAAACTGCAGCTACATTGATCACAATACACACAGTCCACACATACGACATGTAGTGTGTGTATATAGTGTTTTATGGATGTGTGTGTATGTGCAGTGTGTATTATGTGTGTCATGTGTGCGCTATGTGTGTATTTAGTAATTATGTGCAATGTGTGTATTGTGTGTTCGCACAATTTTTCAAATTCAACTCCATACCATGCAAACAATTTGGAATTGAATTATATTCCTTTCGATTTAATTCTAGAGAATTCCAATCCCAATTCCAATTTGATTTTAATTTTCGTGTACCAAACGAACCCTGGATCAATTTTGTGTTTCCACATTGCGATGAAGGTCTAAATCTCAGTCCGTGTACCAAAGAAAACTAACTTTCAACAACATAACAAAAAAACATATCTGCAACACAGCACGGCTAATGCACTAAATTATGGAGTAATGCATAAAACCTGATAGTATATGAAGAATGAGGGATCTTACTTGATGAGGGAAGATGTAGTGGCACAATTGATATGGGCAACATATCTGCAAATCCCACAATGATAGACCCAATTATAAGGGGACAAGTCCTTGTAACACACATCACACTTGAAACGGTACTTGATATATTCAAGCGGGAGGCGATAAGCAAGGGAGAGCGGGTGGCCGTGGAGGTGGCCGCAGTCGAAGGCAGCAGGCAAGGCCGCACAGCTCTCATTGATGCAGTACGGACAAGCGGTGCAGATGTAGGAGTTCCCTCTGTGTGCGGTGCCACAAGCATCGCACATCAACAAGGCATCCGGCCTCCGCAGCAGCGTGAGGTCGTGGCGCGGATGGCTGGGGTGTTTGGTGAAGCTGGCCTCGCCCATCACATCCATGCTATGCGCGCACCCTATGTGGATGTAGAAATTGCAGCTGCTGCAGCTGTACCCTTTCCCTCCTCTGATCATAAGTGTGCACACTGCACATGATGGGGGAATCAACATTGGTACATCCCACGTGTGTACATCACTTGAATAAGGGAGTTTTTTTTGGATGAGGGAGTGTTGAGGGTGGGAGGAGAGACTGATCTCTCGCGGCATTTCTGCGCATTCTTTGTGTAATGCTATGCGGCCGCTGCTGCAGTTGTCGTGGCTGCATCTGTAGATCGCGTCTCTGGAGAAGATGTCACACCCACAGACGTCGCACCGTTGCTGGTCGTCTCCAGTCGCATCAGCTACAGTGAGGATGAGTGGGTGTTGATGGAGGAAATGATGAAGAATCACCTCACTCTTCATAACATTCTCACTCATGATCCTACCTCTCTTTTTTTTTTTCTATTTCCAAACTCTCAACAAACAAATTCTAGTATGTGTGTATTTTGATGAATTGAGTTTTCCATGAGTTTAGCATTTACTTATATACTCACATACCTTGTCCTTCACCAAAGTACACTAATTATTCATCATCCACAAGATTAGAATATTATAAACTTGGTGTGTCATCAAAGAATATCTTAAACAAATTATTTTTCATAAATTTTGACCCAGAATAATGAACCTAATCAACGGTGGCGTGGCATTGCTCGTAAAGTGGTGCAAGGTTGGTCATCTTCTGTTGTGGATCAACGTTGAACTTCTGGTCAAGGTCAAAGTAGAGTCCATCGAAATCTTAAGATCTTGGATGAATGGTCGATGGATATAATTTGCTTGTTTTAGAAACTAATTTAATACAAACTCTATTAGTCCAAAATTTATATTTCTGGTTTGACAGCTTGGTGCAAGGTAAGAAATTGTGAAGAAAAATGGTGGAAGAAGATAGTTGAATGCGAGTCTCACTTTTAAATACTTCCTTTATCAGTTAATAATTAGAAATTAAAAATGACATGGATTCTCATTGGTCGTCTCTTGCTTTTATTATTAGTAACTCCAACAAACATACGCGTTTGAGATTTGATGAACTAAGATTTCGGCCATGTGCGAATTTTATCAGATTAAATTCCACAAGGTTAGAATATTATAAACTTCACGTCACGTGTGAGTAAGGAATATCCAAAAGAAATTGTTTTTGCCTAAGAATTTCTTTTAGTTTGTGTTGCTTTTAGAATATATGTACATGAGAAACTGAAAACTTTACTGCTTGGTTATTTGCGAGAACAACAAGGCTAAAATTTAGATCTTTCAAAATTCAAATTAACATACGAGAATAAGCTGAATACGCAAACCACTAAATTAAAAACAAATAAACATGTCATTAGCTACGGAAACTTAAAGGCTTAAACGAAATGGTCCGAGTTAGCAATGGCATGAACACAATTATATTAAATTACTAGAGATTAAAGTGGAGCTAGTGACTTGACTGAACTTAGGTAATCAGAAAGTTTGAAGGGGAATTGTCACATTGGAACACGAGGTGATGAGAGAACCACAAACGGAACCAACAAACAACAGGCAAGAGGCAACAACTCTTTTCACGTCTCTTGTGATCTCCTTTTATGTAGCTCGATTAACTTGTCCAAGCAGTAGCCTACATTTATATGTACCCTCATGGTCTGGGGATGTTATTAGTTAGTACATTAGTGATGACATGACACATAAGACCAATATTTACTTATATTACCCCCATCTACGAAAAATAGTTTTGATAGTGAGTGATACGAGTCATATTATATTCATGAGCATGCACATCGAATGATAGAAGTCATATCAGAAAATTCTGACGAACATTCCACACGCAGAAGCAAATATACCAAAACATAGGAAAAGATTAGCTATTTACCAGTAATATACTTGACCAATAAACTTTTATATAAATAAAAAGAAAGGTAAACAAGGGAATGTTAAGGAAGGGAAAACTATTCCAATGCAAATGGCATTTCTACTTGTAAATTTTAGTCAATCAATGGCGTGTATGACATTTTTGTGCTTAGCACCACACGTTACCGAACACATGAAGAAGTCACAATTCTGTGAAGCACATTGAAATCCTTGGGTTCCATAAACCTTCCTTCGCCCACAAACGTTGCACTGCAGCTTATTGGTTAGTTGATGGACGACAGGGTGTTGGTGAAGTGCCCCGACATCATATCGCTGCCCAAACTTGAAGTTCCGATACCGGCCCCCCACTGTCTTGAGGCAGCTGGGATGGATGGAAACATCGCAGTCTCGGCAGTGATACATCCCGCTCCTGGGATGCATCTTTCTTTCACAGACTTCGCAATAGAAGTCACTGGGATGGTTGGCTGCAGCGTTGAACGTCAGCGGCAGCGGATGCTTATCCCATCTGCGATTACTCACTTGCGCGGGCAGCAACGCACACTTAGAATGAAATATGATTTGGCAGACATCGCATGCGTAACAGGCAGGGCCATATGCCTGATCACTACATGCGCAGCATTTGAGTCCCCAGTAGATTGTCCTTGACGTGGGCCGGTTGAGATGATGTGGGTGGGATGCGTGTTTGATGGTGCCGGGCAGAGAAACGCATTTGATATCTATTCGGAAGTTGCACTCTTTGGCTTTACACCCATAGAAGAGCCCATTTGTAGAGTCCCAACAGACCCTGCAGTAAACATAGTCGACTTTGGGACACATTTGAAGGGTTAAGATGTGATCATGTTCGGGATGGAGTGGATGACAGCTGAGCTCCGCTGGTAATTTGAAACAAGCTAAGTGGAGAAAGAAACTGCATTCACCACAACTTATGTAATTTGACCACCATGAAATTGGATCGGTGCATCCATCACATACTATTTGAGACCCACACTTAAGTTCAGCGTCGTCGTCATCGTCATCATCATCATTATTATTTTCTCCTTCTTCTTCTTCTTCTTCTTCTTCATCATCATGCAGTGATACTGAGATTAAACGTAACTGATGCTCAGGATTATGGAGTTTATATTTGCCTTTCAGCAAATCATTATCATTGCAAATCACAGTTGCTCCTAATTTCTTAACAAAAGCTCCAATGATCACATCTCCCGCTATGTCATTTGAGGGCAACGCAAGGACATCTCCATCATTATTGCTCCTACCAAAAACAATTCAAATATACTGTATATTTAATTTATTCTAGTTAATGGAGTAAGATAGCTAAAAGACACTCAAAATTCATGATTCGGTTGCCAATTGAGGAGGAAAAAAACTCTCAAAACGTGTTTCACTATATTTTTTTCCAATTTAATGAAACAATGTTATTTTATATATCACCAAAAGACTAACGTTTTATATACGGATGGAAAAAAAATATTAACTTGGTCATTTTATTTTACTATATTCCAATTTCAAGTCTTATAAGATCGATCAAACTTTGTGATTTGAATGACTATGTGCCTTATTATATGTAATGTATGTCTGAATCTCGTCTCTAAACTTGTGCAATGAAATACCAGCGACAAAGTTGCATATTATCAAATACTCCCTCCAATCCCCAATAATTTGTCATTATTTGATCCGGCAAGGGTTTTAAAAAATGTAATAAAAAGTGGGTTGAGAAAGTTAGTGGTAGGTGTGTCCTATTTTTATACTCTCTCCGTCCGCCATTAGGAGTCTCATTTCTTGGCGGCACGGGTTTTAAGAAATGTTAAGAAAAGTGATTGGAAAAAAGTTAGTATAATAGGGGTCTCACATGCATATATTAGTTTTAAATGGAAGGTGAGACCCTATTACTATTTATGGTGAAAGTGAACCGGGACTCCTATTTACAGACGAAGGGAGTACTATATTAGTTATATACTACCTCTGTCCCCCAAAATTTGCTATACTTTGACCCGACACGGGTTTTAAGAAATGTAATGGAAAGTGAGTTGTAAAAGTTGGTGGGATGTGGGTCCTACTTTTAAAGTATTAGTTTTATAATAAAATATGAGTAGGAATGAGTTAGTGGAATATGGGGTCCACTACCAAAAATGGTAAAAGTGAAGTGTATCAAATTTTAAGGGACAGACCGAAATAGTAAACTGTATCAAATTTTAAGGGACAGAGGTAGTAATAAAATGTGAGTGAGAATGAGTTAGTGGAATATGGAGCCTATTACCAAAAATGGTAAAAGTGAAAGGTGACAAATTTTTGGGACGGACGAAAATGGAAATAAGTGACAAATTTTCAGGGACAGAGGGAGCAGTATTATAGACTAGTATAATTTGGAATTTAAAGTGCAATCAATTACCTCTACAAAAATGCAATTCAAAATAAGAAAGAATGTGGAATCTTACCTGATGGGGGGAGATAGTGTGGAGGCGCAGTTGATATGGACAACATATCTGCAGATGACACAATGATAGACCCAATAATAAGGAAAAAATCGCTTGAAACACACATCACACCTGAATCCGCACTCGATATATTCTTGTGGAAGACGGTAAGCAAGGGAGAGAGGGTGGTCGTGGAGAAGGCGGTTGGTGGTGGGGCCCAAGGCGGCACAGCTCTCGTTGATGCAGTACTGGCAAGTGGTGCAGATATAGGAGTTCCCTGGGTGTATGACTCCACAAGCATCGCACCTGATGGAGGCGCCACGGCCCGGCTTCCACAACAGCTTTAGGTCATGTTGTGGATGGCTGGGATGTTTGGTGAAGCTGCTTCGCTCGCCCATCATGTCCATGCTGTGCGCGCACTTTACGTGGATATGGAATTTGCACGAGTGGGGGCTACTGCACGAGTACACAATCTCTGTAATCCGATGTCGACATACTGAACATGTTGGCCTGCGACTAAAAGGATACACTCGTCGTTGGATGAGGGAGTGTTGAGGGTGGAAGGCGTGAGTGATCTCTCGCGGCATTTCTGCGCATTCTTCGTGTAAATACATATAGTAATAGCACCCCTTTGTATTGCATTTGTAGATCCTCTCTCCGGGGAAGATAGCCTCCTCGCAGCCATAACATCTTTCACCAAAACATGTTTGGGTGAGAATGAGTGGATAATGATGGAGGGGATGTTGGAGCAACTCATTCTTTCCATTCTCACTCATCCTCTCTCTTTCTTTTCTTCTTCGAATAGTGCGTGTGTGTGTGTTTTGATGAATTTGCAGCTGAAATTACTATCTACGTACATACTTATACTTACAAATCTTGCTCCTTACCAAAGTGATATAAGGGACCACTTGAAAGTATTTATCAGAATGAATCCCACAAGGTTAGAATATTATAAACTTCACTTAGCAGCAAAGAATATCCAAAAGAAATCATTTTTGCCTAAGAATTTATTCACGATGATTAACATAGCTAGAGTGGATGATTTATTCTTCAATTTTGTAAACTGTGGCTTATTTAGTTATATGTATTGAATTGAGTTAGATTCAGGTCTAATGAATAAACATGTTCTCATTTTCGGGTTTTCATTAGAATTTGAATTTTCTTGACTTGCTATTGCATAATCACAATCATTTGGGCTTAATTAAGCTTGTTGTTCATTCATATTTCATTTGTCTTCTTACAAAGGAAAATGTTGTTTGTACTGTTCATATACTTAGAAGGCATATTAGATTGGTTATGTTAGGGATAACAAAAGTAATCATGAATATAAAAATAAATTATGAAATATTTATCCAATTATATTCCATACAATGTGTATCTACATTTAGGAGAGGTAGGCTATGCCTAACTAAAGAGTTTTAGGGTTAATATCCCATTTTTTATTGTTTTTTAATATGTTCGCCAATAAATGTTCATTTTCACTTTTATTATTTTTGATAAGAGAATAACGCATTTCCCTAACTCATTCTACTCGCATTTTATTATAAAATCAATATATAAAAGTATGATCCCCTTCCACTATCTTCTTTCTCCATTTTCTTTCATAAAGTCAAACAATTCTTAAAACCCGCATTGATCAAAATTAAGACATTTATTGGCAGACAGATGGAGTACTATATTAATTGTTTAGAATAATACAATGGGAGATCGTATATAAATATATAGACCAAAACAACAAAACCTAATTCAAGACATAATAGGGTTCTAGTTCAATCAATTTGATAGGGTAAATAACTCCTTTATGTTGGAGTTATCTGACCTAAAATGTGTATTATTATCATGTGTCGTCTTATCTGTCTTTCCCGTGTAAACACCCAACATTGTAAAGAAACAAATTGAATGCAAAGACCCACTTTTACTTACCCCGCGTGGACTTTTCATTGCAAAAGATAGACCATAGTCACTTAAAATGCAAAGGGACAGACTGATCTCCAGCGGCATTTCTGCGCATTTTTGGTGTAATGTTAGGTCGTCGCCACAGTTGTCATCGCTGCATTTGTAGACAATCTGTCCGAAGAAGGTGTAGTCATGGCAGACTTCACATTTTGGTCCACTGACATTGTCTACGGTGAGATTGAGTGCGTGTGGATGGACAGAATGATGAAGAAACACCTCACTCTTCACTTGCTCAATATCACTCATCTTCTCTCTTTTTTTTTTCTTTTTTTTTTGTTTCAAACTCTCAGCAAAAAGACTGCGTCTTGTGTGTGTGAATTGATGATAATTAAGATTTCAATCTTAATTAGTACTATATATAGAATGTGTTTAGATAGACACTAATATGCCTTGTACTTCACTAAAGTACTATATTAATCATAATGAATTCCACAAGATTAGAATATTGTAAACTTCACGTCTCATCAAAGAATATCATCTTAAACAATTTGTTTTTCCTAATCATTTCTATTTTACGATTGTAGTTCAAAATATTTGTTTGGTACTTTCTGGTCCTCAACTTTTCGTTTGGTTTATTTTAGCAATTAACGGCGGCATTGCATTGCTGGTAAAGAGGTGCCAGGTTGGTCATCTTCTAGTCAAAATCATAAATCTTGGATGAATGGCTCGATGGATACAATTTGTTTATTCCCGGTTTGACTTCGTAAAACGTTAACAATTGTGAAGAAAAATGGGTGGAAGAAGATAGTGGAATGTGAGTCTCTCCCTTCCTCCGTCAACAATTAGAAATAAAAAATGACACGGATTCTCATTGGTCGTCTCTTACTTTTATTATTCGAAACTCCAACAAACAGGCGCGTGTGTGAGATTTGCTGAACTAAGATTTCAACCATGGGCGATATGTATCAGATTAAATCCCACAAGGTTAGAATATCTTAAACTTCACGTGTGAGTAAAGAATATCCAAAAGAAATTGTTTTTGCCTTAGAATTTCTTTTAGAATCGCCTTCTTTTGCATTTGAGATACTTTCTGTTGGTTTGCAATTACTTTTCTGAATTAATCCTAGTTCGTTGGTTTTTGCAATTTCTCTTTGGGTACTGGTGTCCTATTATTTTTGGTTGTTTTATTATTATCAAATTATTATATACTCTCATCTCATTTATAAGCCTAGTGGAGATAAGACTCCAATCTAAAATATTAGCATTTCAAGAGAGGATTCATAGGAGAGTAGTCAGCAAATATAATGGCAAACTGAGGAATGTAATCATGTCATTGGAAGTAGAATTTTCTTTACAGTGCTTTGAGATTCATGCCAAAGTAATTTTTATTTCACATCAAATAGTAGTATATGACATTGAATTCGTAATATAACTTCATATATTACAGGATAACAAAAGATAGATGTAAGACATAGAGAAGATAGTAAGTAGGAGTAATTCTTCATTTGAAGTGTGTTTGATTTTGGAGATATCTAGCACACAGGTCAAAACATACGAAGAAGTCACATTTGTGTGAGTCACACTGAAATCCATGGGTACCATAAACCTTCCTTACGCCGCATATGCTGCATCCTAACTTATTGGTTAGTTGATACGGGACAGGGTATTGGTGAAGCGTCATGCCATCATGTCGCTGCGCAAACTCCGTGATGCTCTCATACCAGGCCGACAAGATCCTCGCCCGTCGAGGAGAGGTTGCAGAAATCCCGATATTGTGTTTGTGAAATGCCCCGATAATATATCGCTGCCCAAACTTGATGTTCCGAGACCATCCCAACGCATTTGGCAAGCACGCAGGGTGGACAGAAGCATCACAGCCTCGGCAGTGATACATCCATGTCTTGGGATTCATCTCCTTTTCACAGAGTTCGCAGTAGAATTCACTGGGATGGTTGGCGGTAGCGTCAAAAGTCAGCGGCAGCGGGTGCTTATCCCATCTACGATTACTCACTTGTGACGGCAGCAGCGCACACCATGAATGCAGTATGATATCGCAGACCTCACATCTGTAGCAGAAACCACCATATGTATCTTCACCACACGCGCTGCACATGTACCATTTCCCCCTCGTCCTCTGTTGTGTGAGCAGGTTGAGATTGTGGCGCGGGTGAGCCGCGTGTCTTATGGTGTCGGGCAGACAAAAGCACTTTATATCTACTATGAAGTCGCACTGTTTGCACCAATATACAAGTCCATTTGTGTCGAACCTACAGATGTTGCAGCGAACAAAGTTGAGTTCGGGACACATTTGAAGGGTTAGGATGTGATTAGGTTTGGGGTGGAGTGGATGACCGGAGAACCAAAATGGTAATTGGAAGCAAGCTAAGTGAAAAAATCTAGTCTTGGAGTTATCTATCTTAAAATATATCACTCCCTCCGTCCTGGCTAAGATCATACATTTCTTAGCTGGCATGGAATTTTAGGAGTTGTTGGTTAAAGTGTTTAATTGGAGAGAGAAAATGTGGATATAAGAATTAAAATAGAGAGAGAAAGAAAGATGAATATTATAATAATGAGAAAAAGTGGTTGGATGTATTAATTGGAGAGAGAAAGTTTCCAAAAGAGAAAATGTGTCATTTTAATTGGGAGAAAAAAAAAACATATTATCTTAAATGGGACAGAGGAAGTATGTTCTTATCATGTGTCGTCTAATCTGTCATCGTATAAAAACAAATTGAATGCAAAGACCCACTCTTTACTTACCCGGCGTAGACTTTTCATTGCAAAAGATGAACCATTGTTTTTTGGACCCAAACTCATTCAATTGCAAAAGATGAACCATTGTTTTTGGACCCAAACTCATTCAATTGCATGCACAAACATTGGTCCAGCTAAACCAAGATAATACTACACCGACCTAGAAATAGTCCATTTTTTTTTTCCATCCCACAGAAATATCTATTTATAGCAATCTTTTTATTATTCTCTTTTATTCTACAATTTACAGTATACAATTTCAACTATTTTTTCTCATTAAAACTCATAATTCCTCAAATAATCTATTTTTATGAAAAAAAAAAAAGGGAAAGAATATACAAATATTTCATCCTTTTAGGGGATTCCGAGATTCAACCTCCCAAGGAGAAAACATATGTTTATTGAATGATTTTATGCAATTTCCCATGCAAACAAAGATTACATAAAAAGATTCCCATTCTAGGAAGATACAATAAGACATGAAACTAAACAATAACAAATAACCGCATCATTATTGAACATCAGATAACATTATCGGCCTTGTAACCATTGTCAATCAAAATTACTCGAAATTGTCGGCGGCAGCGGACACCATAATGGGGCTTCTCACTCTATACTTGCCGGTTTGATCAGTCCAAATGACTGCGCCTTCTCTATGCTGAATCTCTATATCAGCCTTGTACCGAATCGTGAGAGAATAGCTCTTCGTCTCGTATTTCTTCCCAAACACCAACGTTTGAGGCTGAACTACGGCTGTCGTGTTCGCCGGCACTTCCACCGTAACCTTATACGTGGCAGCACCATCCCCTACATTCGTCACACTTCTCCGGAACCTCCGAGTCAATGTCCTCCCGATCTCTGCCTCTCGAATTAGAGCCACGAACGACGGATAATTGAGGTCGGACGACGGATTTGAGCAGTTGTAGCTCGACCTTATGATCGTCAGAGTCTGGTTGCGAGTAAAGTTCATGGAACATACCAGATTCACCAGGTCTTGCACGGAAGCATCGTAAACAAGGCCCGGATCCAACGCTCGGTTCGGGTCAACGTGACCCGACCCGATGCCCAGAGGGGAGGCGACCGAGCCGTCCTGCGCCCTGATTGGCCGGTTCGTGTTGTCCAGAGGATTGGCGGTGGTCATCATCGCAGACTGTATCGCTGCCAGGCTCCAATCGGGGTGTGCGGCTTTCAGAAGCGCCAACACCCCGGAGATGTGTGGGCACGCCATCGACGTGCCCGACATGAGATTGTAGCCAGCGGAGAGGTCGATGTTTCTGCCGATCCTGGCAGCCGGGAAGTGGGGCTGGAAGGCTGCCAGGATCAACACGCCTGGCGCCATCAGATCGGGCTTCAGGATGCCCTCGTAGGATCGCCCCGGACCTCTGGACGAGGTGTCAGAGAGAGCCGGTGCGGCTCTCGGCCCCCTCCCGAGAACTGTTTGCTGGAAATCGATGCTCGCGGTGGGGGAGGTGCTTGTCAGCGCGTAATCAGCGACTTGCTGTCCCTGCTCCGCCGTGATCACGACTCCGGGGTAAGGAAACGTGCTGAATTGGAAAATAGACGTTTCCTCGGCTATGACTATAGCTGCTTTGACGTTGGAACTGGATAAGCCTCCCATCACGGTGTCGAAATCCGTGTTTCCGATGGTGGTGTTGCAGACGATGATGGTGTTTTCCGGCGCTTCCGCCAGCTCAGCTGCGGTGCAGCCGGTTAAGCTCTGGTTGTACACGACAGGCAGGTTCCGGAGTATCGCGGTAGCAGGAAATGTGGTCCATCCGGTGATCGTTTTCCCGTTGCCAAGAGTTAAAGTACCGGCAAACCAACGATCAACGGTTCCCGAAGCGACAACCACGGCCCACGGGACTCCTTTAAATATACTTCTAACTCCACGAGTCCCGCGGTTCCCTGCGGACGTAACAAGCATGATTCCCTTCTCCCTCGCACCAAAGCCGGCTATGGCGAAAGGACTCTCGTACAGATTATTAGCACTGCTACTTATTGAAACGGAGATTATATCGACTCCGTCAGCAACGGCCTGGTCCATTCCCGCCAGCAAATCGGATTCAGTGGCTGCGGGGAAGAGGACCTTGTAGACCGCCAGTCTAGCTCGGGGAGCGACCCCCCTCGCTGTCCCGGGCGCGTAGCCGAAGAAGGAAACTCCCTCCACAATGTTTCCAGCAGCGATTGACGCCACGTGGGTGCCATGCCCAGTGTCGTCCCTTGCTGAATCTTTAAACTCCACATCCGGATTCTCTGCTCGAATTCCTTGGTTGAAGTATCTGGCTCCGATGATTTTCTTGTTGCATAGCGATGAATTGAAACCCTCACCGCCGTTGCAAGCCCCCTTCCACCTTGCGGGGATCGTAGTCATGCCGTCGTCTCTGAAGCTGGGACTCTCCGGCCAGATGCCGGAGTCGACAATGCCGATTATAACGTCTTTGCCGTAGTTGGAAGCCGGCCAGAGGCCGGAAGCACTGGTGAGGCCAAGGAACTTGGTGGAGTGTGTCGTGTCCGGCATCACGACACCATCCTTGTAGGCGGAGATGAAGCCAGCTGAGTTCTTCAAGGCTTCGAGTTCGTCTTCCGACAGCACAGCGCTGAACCCGTTGAAGGCGTGGTCATAGGTGTAGATAAGCTTGGCCTCCGAAGTTTGAGAGACTGGTCTTGATGATGATGTAAGAAGGGAAGAATACCAAAAATTGTGACTGGAAAATGCCTTGGGCATGGAGGATTTGTCCATGTGGATAATGTAAGTGGATCTTTGTGATGAAACATGATGAACTAGAAGAAACAACAGTGAGATGAGAAGATATATTCCTGCATTTAGAAACTCCATTTTCTTTGGAGTGCTATTCTGCCCACTCTGGGAAGTTGATGATTTCAAGGCACATATATGTCAAAATTAACTCTGTACTTATACTACTACTACTACTAGTTTTTATTGGGATTTGAAAAAATATCTTCTTCCCAAGTGGCTTCGATGGGTGTTAATATTATTGTCGGTAAGGGGTCACCATCTGTGTAAGTGTGTGTATGGTCGAAAATTCGCTTAAAGAATATATTTAGCTGCCATCTTTATTTTAGGAAGAACGAAGCTGAGTAGCGGAGCAGACAGTATACTAATGTTGATATGACAATATGGTTGAGTCATTATGATTTCATGAAACTATAAAAAGATTATAAACACATAAATTGACCATGAGTAGGAGTATGCTGCTAAGATATTTCTTTTTCAATAGGCGGGTCCCTACTATATTTACCTTCTTTCCTAATAATTCTCTAAGTACTACGACTATTTTTTTTAGAAGATACTCCCTCTGTCCCATTAGAAATGCAACGTTTTCCTTTTTGGGTTGTCCCACTAAAAATAAAACGTTTCCTAAAATGGAAACATTACTCTCTCTATTTTTCTCACTCTCTTACTTTACTCTCTCTTTATTAACTCACAAAACAACACTTGCATAAAATCCTGTGCCGGAAACCAAATGTTTCATATTTATTGGGACGGAGGGAGTATATATTATACTCTTTTTAAAGATAACATTTCAATTTACCACTTTCTTACTCTAATGTAATAAGAAAACAAAACCAAAGAAAAACACAAGCAAACACAGTGTTATAGTATAAACAAAAGACTAATATTTCATAGAAAATGCAACTAAACAATCAAAACACATATTTTCCTGTTCTGTGAAGGCAACTTAATCTTAAAACGTACAGGCTTCCACAAGTTAAGAAAATGAGGTCATGTTGAAATCAAGAAAACTACTCGAAATTGTCGGCTGCTGCCGACACCATAATCGGACTTCTCACTCTATACTTGCCGGTTTGGTCTGTCCAAATGACTGCACCTTCTCTATGTTGAATCTCTATATCAGCCTTATACCGAATCGTGAGCGAATACCTCTTCGCCTCGTTTTTCCTGCGAAACACCAAAGTTTGAGGCTCAACTACAGCTGTGGTGTTCACCGGCGCTTCCACCGTGACCTTATACGTGGCCACGCCATTCCCTACATTCGTCACTCTTCTCCGGAACATCCGAGTCAGCGTCCTCCCAATCTCCTCCGCCCGAATCAGAGCCACGAACGACGGATAATTGAGATCAGCCGTCGGATTCAAGCAACTGTAGCTTGACTTTATGATCGTTTGAGTTTGGTTGCGAGTGAAGTTCATGGAACACACCAGATTCACCAAGTCCTGTACAGAAGCATCGTAGACAAGACCCGGATCAAGCGCCCGGTTGGGATCAACATGGCCCGATCCAATGCCAAGTGGCGAGGCCTCTATCCCCACAAGGTCCTTTATGGGCTGCTTGTTGCTATCGAGAGGATTAGCGGTTGTCATCATCGCGGACTGTATGGCTGCAGGGCTCCAATCAGGGTGCGCGGCTTTAAGAAGGGCCGCTATACCCGAGACATGAGGGCATGCCATGGATGTGCCTGATAACAGATTGTAGTCGCTGGAGAGGTCGATGTTTCTACCGATTCTTGTCGCCATGAGCTGAGGATGGAAGGCTGCTAAGATCAACACCCCGGGTGCCATCAAGTCTGGCTTCAGTATACGCTCATAGCTTATCCCGGGGCCTCTTGACGAGTCGTCTGAAAGAGCCGGTACGCCTCTCGGCCCGTCTCTTCCTAAAATAGTCTGCTGGAAATCAATGGTTGCTGTCGGGGAAGCGCTAGTTGATGCGTAACGGATCACTTCTTCCCCTTCTTCCGGGGTAATGACAACTCCCGGTTCAGGAAATGAAGTCGATCGAAAAATCTCAGCAGTGGTTGAAGTGATGACGATACTTGCTCGGACGTTAGTACCAGGCTGGTAGAGCATCACCGTACCAAGATCTGCATTTCCGGTGTTCAGATTGCATATGAAGATACTGTCGGAAGGCGCTTCTGTGAAGAACTCGGGCGAGTCGCAAGCAGATGAGGTTTGGTTATAGACGAGCTGCAGGTTTCTGATATTGGCTCTTGCTGGAAATGTGGTCCATCCGGTGATGGTTTTTCCGTTGCCGAGAGTTAAAGTACCGGCAAACCAACGATCAACGGTTCCTGAAGCGACAACCACGGCCCACGGGACTCCTTTAAATATAGTCCTAACTCCACGAGTCCCGCGGTTCCCTGCCGACGTGCAAACCATGATCCCCTTCTCCCTCGCGCCAAAGCTGGCTATGGCGAAAGGGCTCTCGTACAGATTTTCCGCGCGGCTGCTTATTGAGACGGATATTATATCGACTCCATCTGCAACGGCCTGGTCCATTCCAGCCAGCATATCAGATTCAGCAGCTCCGAAGAAGAGGACCTTGTAGACTGCGACCCTAGCTCGGGGAGCAACCCCCCTGGCCGTTCCGGGGGCGTAGCCGAAGAAGGAAACTCCCTCCACGATGTTTCCGGCTGCAATAGACGCCACGTGGGTGCCATGGCCATCGTCGTCCCTTGCTGAATCTTTAAACTCCCGATCCGGATTCTCTGCTCGGCCTCCTTGGTTGAAGTATCTGGCTCCGATGATTTTCTTGTTGCACAGCGATGAGTTGAAATCTTCACCGCCGTTGCAAGCCCCCTTCCACCTTGCAGGGATCTCAGTCATCCCGTCGTCCTTGAAGCTGGGACTCTCCGGCCAGATACCGGTGTCGATAATGCCGATTATAACATCTTTGCCGTAGTTGGATGCCGGCCAGAGACCGGAGGCACTGGTGAGGCCAAGGAACTTGGTGGAGTGTGTCGTGTCCGGTGTCACGACACCGTCCTTGTAGGCGGAGATGAAGCCAGCTGAGTTCTTCAAGGCATCAAGTTCGTCTTCCGACAGCACAGCGCTGAATCCATGGAAGGCATGGTCGTAGGTGTAGATGAGCTTGGGCTCGGATTTGTCGGCATTTGCAGAAGTTTGAGACGTTGATTTTGATGATGTAAGAAGAGAAGAATACCAAAAATGGTGAGTGGAAAATGCCATAGGCATGGAGGATTTGTCCATGTGGATAATGTAAGTGGATCTTTGTGATGAAACATGATGAACAAGCAGAAACAGTGAGAGGAGAAGCTGAACAGCTGAATTTGGAAACTCCATTTTCAGTGAAGGACTCATCTGTTATTACAGTCCGCTCTTGAATGTTGAAAGTTGTATTGCTTTTACTAAGACAGCAAGAATTGTTGATTCCTTGGTTTGAACTTTCGATTATAATAACATTATCTATTTCGCAAGTGGCTATTATTGTCGGTAATGGAATCCAATCTGTTGGCTGCCCTCCAAAACTGGTTAAATGTTTAGCCGCCATCTTTTTGGAAGGTATCCTCACAAAATTTGGGTGTTTTTCGTATATTTCTGTTGTGTTATTATAATCATCCCACATCTAGCTTTATGACAAATACGAAACTAAAGTGAGTAATAATTTTGATGCACATATTACTAATTTTTTATACTAATGGATGATGAAATGGAGGAACAAACTGCTATCGTTTTGTTTAATACTCTCTCCATCCCGCTTTAGCAGTCCCATTGACTTTTCTGCACTCGTTTTGTAAAAATGATAATAAATAGTTAAAGTGGAAAAATAATAAAGTAAAAAAAAGAATAATATAGAGAAGAGTCTTATCTACATTATTATCTTTTTTACTTTATTATTTCTCCACTTTAACTATTTATTATCATTTTTACAAAACGAGTGCAAAAAAGTCATTGGAACTGCTAAAGCGGGACGGAGGGAGTAAAACTTAAATTTAAATTTATATTGAAGCTTTTTCTTGTTAAATCAAATACCCGTCTATTATTTATGCAAGAACATGCTGACTATAATACTCATAAACAAGCAGAAGTCGAGTCCTACTTTTTCTCTGTTTTTTAATGTGATGGCAAAACAAAACAGCAGAAAAAACATTTGCAGGTATTTCCTTTTTAAAGAGTAGTAACAAGAATCATTCATACTCATCTAAGACACATGCTTGCCACCAGACAAAATTGCACTAATAATACAAGAGAATGAAAAATCATTTTATATTTTAAATGCTAATTTCCAAATCACAAAATTATGGAGTAGTATCTAAAGAATTCTAAAGTATTATGGAGTTGGATAAGCTTTTGCTTTCAATATATATGTAGGCAGAGGTTTAATCCATAGAGAAAATACAGTTTATATATGAACCAAAAAGACTACATATTTGGTACAAAGTGCAACTAAACAATCAAATACACCTCTTCCTGTTGTGTGGAGGCAACTGAATTTTGACTACAGGAAAGCAAATAAAAAGACATGCGCTAAAGGTTAGTATTAGATTCTTACTCCTTCCACATATCAGCAAACTCATCGACTTCGAGGGGATTTTCCATCTCGTGCATCTTCTTCCTGGTCTTGGCCTTAACCTTCTTTGCATATTTCCCGGCCTTCTGTCTTTTCTCCATAGAGCGAATCTGGCGAAAGGTATGGGGGAAGGATCAATTATAAGGTTTAATTTGCTGATTTATCATAATTCAAAAATTGTCGATTCATTTGAAGCAATGTTTTCACCTTTACCAAGCATTAGAAGAGGGAAAAGAAAGTGAAACTTTAAGGCGGAAACATGAAGACATACTACAGAACTAACCGTGTTGGGTGAAACGTAGAAAGGATTCTCGTACAATGTTGGCCCGCCGAAGCTACCACTGAATATCTTAATTGGGTTTAAGCAGAACCTTGGACCAACCTGGACAAGGAATGTGTTAAATACGAACATTTGGAATGTAAACACTAGGTACATATATGCGGTGTTCGTTTGCAAACCTCAATCAGAGTCATCTTTTCCAAATCTCCACGATCCAACTTTTGTGATGTACCAGTATGGTCGGCTGATATCTGATTCACGGAAATGAAGATGCTAACATAAATTCCTCTTATAATGAAACATTACTAATAAGATAGGATTGCTCCACCAACATATTTTGCTAATACAACATCACAAACCTGGTAATTCCGGAACCATATGTGGTCATCAGCAATAGAGAAGACAAATACATGGTCATGGTATGGTTTCGATTTCCTGTGATCCTTCGGTGTGGCAAATACCTGAATAACAGAAAGCAACATATAGAAATTTGAAACCATACATAAATACACAAAGATGGTGGGAAACGCGTGAGAACAAGCTATAAAACTCCTTAAATATATAATCAATGCAATCACTAAGACAGATTTTAAATATAGCATTTTACATCAGTTCTAGTGCTAGAAAATGCAAATTTCCTTAAAATTAAGACAACTCCACTTACAATTTGAAAATACCAACCAAGGTAAGGTAGCTCTTGTATACACTAAGACATGCTTATAACTAATTTTCGCATATCATGTCTAATTCACCATTTATCAGCAAAAAGAAAAACAAATAGGCATGGAGGAACTACCTGAGTAATCATCTCCTTTAAGAGCTTCCAATGAGGGCTTTTATCAAAGTTGGACGAAAACGTCAGGATAGGACGTGAACCCTTGAGATGGTTTCCAGTAAGTTTCAGTTCTTCCATTGTGTGCACTGACATATATACGCAACAAACATAATCACAAACAATCTAAAAGGCAGAGGAAATGCTTATGGGGCGTGGGGAGAGTCAAAAACTGAAAATGCAACAAATACAACCAGCCATACCCGCATTAACCAAAAACTTAACGGACGGACCGTTGGGGCACTTAGCCATCCATAAGTAGAGGTCTCTCCCCTTCCTGCACTGCAGAGAGCAAGCATTGCAGTTACATTACAATTGATGTTTCTATCAAAACAATTACAAGATAAGTTCAGAAGCTCCGAATACCTCGAAGAACAAGCAAGACGAGCAGCTCCTGAGCTCGACAAGCTCGTTCAAATCCGCACCTTTGCTCCCCTTGGACTCGACCTTGTTATCTTTCTTACAATGAGGCAATAAATCAACCAAGTTCATCATCAAATGCCTATACCTAAAATCACCCAATCAACAAATCCAATATAAAGATGAATCAAATTCTAACGCAGTAAAACTTAAAATCAAACATTCAACATTTCCAACAACAACAGAAATCAAATAGAAACAAGGTGCCAACTTAATTTGGCAAAAATTAACAAGCTCAAATCATCAATTGCTGAAAATAATTATAGAATTGAACCTGAAACTAATGCGGCGAGAACAAGTAACCAAAACTTTCTCTTTATTCCGGAAAAAGGGGGCGGAATTATTCTCCTTTGATTCCTCAGGACTGGTTTTGAATCCGAAAAGAGTTCTTTCCGGCCGTTCCGGCGCGGTTTCCTCCTTCTTCTCATTCTCGGCCGCCTTGGTTTCGCTGTGCTTTCGCTTCTTCGCCATTTCAACTTAATCAAGCTCCAACAACCGAGTGCAAAACTTACGAAATTCCAGATGCCGAAACGGCTACAGAGTGAAGAGAGTGATTTGAGCTGAAGTTAAACCCTATACCCTAGTCAATAGTGGGGAAGAAAGAGGGATTTTAGTCATTGTGGGCCCTGCATGCTAAGATATTTTTGGGCTTTTGATGGGCTGAAAACTGCGCACATTAGTTTACAAAATGAAATTACTTTTCTTTTCTCTTTGTTTATTTTGCAATTCCATCATGACTTTTAAAAGCCTTTTTAATCATATTCATAGCCCTTTAATCTCAAACCTAAGGCCCTTTAGTCATCCTTTAAAGGCCTTTAATAGCATATTGGAAAGCTTGAGAGTTTTTTAAGTTTTGTTTATTTCATTTTTGGCAAATATAAAACCTGAATTTTTATTTGAAATTAATACTACCTCCGTCCCTGATACAGTTTACTATTTCGGTCCGTCCCTGAAAATTTGATACACTTCACTTTTACCATTTTTGGTAATGGACCCCATATTCCACTAACTCATTCCTACTCACATTTTATTATAAAACTAATACTTTAAAAGTAGGACTCACATCCCACCAACTTTTTCAACTCACTTTCCATTACATTTCTTAAAACCCGTGTGGGGTCAAAGTATAGCAAATTTTGGGGGACGGAGGTAGTAGTATTGTTTAGACTATATAAGAATTGTTTTGTACTCCACATATGAACGCATCACCATATTATTAGGAACTTGACATAGTCCATTTTCTATACACTTGACATAGTTAATTGAACTAACACAAAAAAGTTGATTAAAAAAGTTCAAACCCAAATAGTTGGCGAGCATGGCAAATTCGAAGACACAAAAGAAAGCATTATTGAAAACAATAACCAAAAGCAATCCAAACCCAAGTCTTGTCTACTCTATGTTGCATCTCTGGTCACTAACAATTAAATCACATCTAAAGATAAAACATATTCTGTGTGATTAGGACACAAGACAAACTAGAAAACGTGTGATTGGGACACAAGACAAACCTAAAGATAAACCATACCTTGCTAACAGCCATAAATCACATGTCATCATTATCTACACCATTAACAATGTACAATTAAGATTGGACAAATATGACAACAGAATTGCCAAAGATAAATAAAGTCGATATTCTTACTACCAACCTACTGTAGACTAGTAGTAAAAAACCGAAAAAAACTTTATTATCCTGTGAGACCTAGATCTAAAATATTCATATAGTTTGATAAAATTCGACATCGTGCAAAAACAAATTGATGGCGAGGACCCACTACGTAGACTTTTCAATGCAAAAGACAGTCATCGTGTAATAGGGCCACAAATTCAATTAACTTCGTTGTCGTTCTTTAAGCTAAATCAAGATAATATAAAATTAAATACAGTATCTTTCTAGAAACAATGAATTCAAAGAAAGAAAGCATTTCATTGAATGGTTTCACTCTCGTGCAATTTCAAGTGTTATATACGAAGCTTTCCTTTGTTAGGATAATCTCATGAAACTAAACTATAATTCATCATTATTGAGCAACAAATACCATAATCGGACATGTAATTGTTTTCACAAAAACTACTCGAAATTGTCGGCTGCTGCCGACACCATAATCGGACTTCTCACTCTATACTTGCCGGTTTGGTCTGTCCAAATGACTGCACCTTCTCTATGTTGAATCTCTATATCAGCCTTAAACCGAATCGTAAGAGAATACCTCTTCGTCTCGTTTTTCCTGCGAAACACTAAAGTTTGAGGCTCAACTACGGCTGTGGTGTTCACCGGCGCTTCCACCGTAACCTTATACGTGGCCGCGCCATTCCCTACATTCGTCACTCTTCTCCGGAACCTCCGAGTCAACGTCCTCCCTATCTCCTCCGCCCGAATCAGAGCCACGAAAGACGGATAATTGAGGTCGGACGTCGGATTCGAGCAATTGTAGCTCGACCTTATGATGGTCAGAGTCTGGTTGCGAGTAAAGTTCATGGAACATACCAAATTCACCAGGTCTTGCACAGAAGCATCATACACAAGGCCTGGATCCAGAGCCCGGTTCGGGTCAACGTGACCCGACCCGATGCCCAATGGCGAGGCGACCGAGCCGTCCTGTTCCCTAATGGGCCGGTTCGTGTTGTCCAGAGGATTGGCGGTTGTCATCAGCGCAGACTGTATCGCTGCGGGGCTCCAATCCGGGTGCGCGGCTTTCAGGAGCGCCGCGGCCCCGGAGATATGCGGGCACGCCATCGACGTGCCCGACAGGAGATTGTAGTCGGTGGCGAGGTCGATGTTTCTGCCGATCCTCGCCGCCGTGAGATGGGGATGAAAGGCTGCCAGGATCAACACGCCCGGCGCCATCAGGTCGGGTTTCAGGATGCCCTCGTAGCTCCGCCCCGGACCTCTCGATGAGTCGTCCGAGAGAGCCGGCGCGGCTCTCGGCTCCTTCCCGAGAATCGTTTGCTGGAAGACGATGCTCGCAGTCGGGGCGGCGCTGGCTAGCGCGTAATCAGCGACTTGCTGCCCTTGCGCCGCCGTGATCACGACTCCGGGGTAGGGAAACGTGTTGAATCGGAAAATGGAGGTTTCTTCGGCTATGATGATAGCTGCTTTGACGTTGGAATTGGATAAGCCTCCCATCACGGTGTCGAAATCTGTGTTTCCGATGGTGGTGTTGCAGATAATGATGGTGTTTTCCGGCGCTTCCGCCAGCTCAGCCGCGGTGCAGCCGGACAAGCTCTCGTTGTACACGACAGGCACGTTCCGGACTATCGCGCTAGCCGGAAATGTGGTCCATCCGGTGATCGTTTTCCCGTTGCCGAGAGTCAAATTTCCGGCGAACCAACGGTCAACCGTCCCCGCGGCGACGATCACAGCCCAGGGAATACCCGAGCGGATCGTCCGAACACTCGGCCCGCGGTTTCCGGCCGACATACAAACCAGAATCCCCTTCTCCCTAGCTCCGAAGCTAGCAATCGAGAGGGGGCTCTCGTACAACTCAATTTCTTGGACACCCACAGAAATCGAGATTATGTCGACGCCGTCCGCCACGGCCTGATCAATCGCCGCGAGTAGATCGGACGAGACGCCGCCGCCGCCCCACAGGGCTTTATAAACGGCCAGCCTGGCCCGCGGGGCCACTCCCCTGGCGGTCCCGCGGGCGTAGCCAAAGAAGGAAACTCCCTCCACGAAGTTTCCTGCAGCAGTGGACGACACGTGGCTCCCGTGGCCATCGTCGTCCCTTGCAGTGTCGGGCACTGCAGTAGCAGTGTCCGACGCTTTTACACCCTGATTGAAGTACCTGGCTCCGATGAGTTT
The DNA here is from genome assembly GCF_023119035.1 of Salvia hispanica. NCBI lineage: Eukaryota > Viridiplantae > Streptophyta > Magnoliopsida > Lamiales > Lamiaceae > Salvia > Salvia hispanica. Next base: position 234,420 of record NC_062968.1, read on the forward strand.
CCTGTTGCACAGCGACGAGTTGAATCCGTCTCCGCCGCTGCAGACTCCCTTCCATTTCGCCGGGGCTGGGCCGGCGATCCCGCGATCGCTGAAGCTCGGGCTCTCGGGCCAGATTCCGGTGTCGACGACGCCGATGATGACGTCCTTGCCGTACCCCGAAGCCGGCCAGATGCCGGAGGCCGGGCTGAGGGAGAGGAAGTCGGGGGTGCGGGTGGTGTCGGGCGTGACGGCTGTGTCGGGGTAGGCCGAGACGAATCCCGGGGATGTTTTTAGCAGTTCGAGCTCGGTTTCCGACACGGAGACGCTGAATCCATGGAAAGCGTGGTCGTAAACGTAGAGAAGCTTTGGGGTTGGATTGGTGGCTTGATTGACAGATTTGAGAATGGAAGAATACCAGAAATGGTGAGAGGAGAATGCTTTGGGCATTGAGGGTTTATCCATGTGGATAATGTATGTGGATCTTTGTGAGGAAGATCCATCAACAAAGAAAAGGCAAAGCAGCAGAAACAGAGCAGTTTTTGAAGTACTATCAAACTCCATTTTTTGCTTCTCTCACTCTAGATTCCAATGTGATCAGTGGTCTATTTAACTAACAATATAAGATTATGGGGTACGAATGTGATCTTGAATAAAATATTACTAAATCAAAAAGATATGAATGTGATCATTTGTAAAAGTAACCACATTATTGTTTTCACCAATTTTATATTTCTAAAAGCATACCCACTTGGCAAAGCTGGCGTCTCAATTTCTTCTTTTCCTCAATCATTATTTCTCAATTATGTGAATTATGTTGGAAATAATGCATTAAAAAGAATGAAAAGCAACAAGAAATAGTGTATAATAGAATTAATTACTCTATTCATTATAAAGGTTTTCCATTTATTTTTCTTATGCAGAATTCAAAGAAAAACAATACCAAAACTAGTATTCCTAGATTCATTACTAATAATTTTATTAGTGAATAAAGCAAGATTTAATGTAAATTCAGTAAAACATGATAGATGGAGAACAGAATGACTGTAATATTACTAGTGAAAATTGAGTTTTACATAAAAAAATACTAGAAGATAAGTAATTTTTGTGGATAACTCAAAATAAAAAAATAAAACTCACGAACGTATTAAATATCATACCAACCAAAGTTCATAACTCTAAAACTCCATTCTCATGATTCTTATTCCCTCGTATCAAATATTGTTCACATTTGTTATTTTGATTATAAAATTGGAACTTACATTCCACTGACTTTTTAAATTTTATTTTCTTCTCATTTTTTAAAAGACATGTCAAGTAAAGTAAAATGTGGACAACATTTGATGGACATTGTGAGAGCAGAGACGGATCTATATGCTCTCAACAAGGGGTAGATGCTCCACCTCAAAAAAATTTATTTGTGCTATTTTGATCACTATTTTTAATTTTTTTTGAAATATCTTTATAAATGCCCCTTCTCAAAACCTTAAAATCTCTTTGTATAGAATTTTGCCCCATTTATAGAGAATTTCTGGATCCGTCCATGTATGAGAGGCAGTACTTATTTTGTGATTTGCAGTAAGGCATGTGATAGGATTTTATGAAATCATGTTGCACATATGGTCCTAACCGGTGCTTATACCCACCATGAAAGGGAAACGAAGGGCGATGGATCCATGGCTTTCCTTTCAGATAAACCTCTATAAATGTTGTCTTGAGCAAAAGTAGACTTCAATAAATTTCATTGATAGTAAATTTTTATGTTAAATTGGGAGATAAGATAATACTGGAGTATTATTTATCTAGATGACTAGATCTAAGCATTGAGAAGTGTTATTTGATGAATAAAATTTGACACACTATTTGTACTAATGACATTAATTTAATTGTCGAAAAAGGTACTAGGAGAATAAAATTTGGTCAACTTTTGACCAATCACACAATTTCAAAGTTTGCCACTAATATCATTAATTTGACATTTTTCTTCTATTATATTTTCATTTCCTTTCTGTATGTTTTACGTATTTCTTGAAGTCCCTTTTCTAACTCTATTTATCTTCCCTTTTTAGGGGACTGATAAATTTGACCAAGTTGGGATTTAGTTGAAAAAAGGCCATAATAAACATGAATACGATGGGACCCATTCAAATCTACCTCCCTGTCCTTGTTTAAAGACTATTATTCAAATATGTACTAACATGGGATGACATTATAATGCATATTGCATTAAAATTCTGTTAATATGTGTATAATGAGTGAAACTTTGTTTATGATAGTAATATTTATTATTTTCTCAAATATATAACAATAAAAGAGTCCTTGTTGATAGTAAAGTGAATGAACCCACATAATACTAACACCACTACTACAATTTATTGCTTTGGACGTCCATTAGGCATCAAGAAATGAAGGCAATCGGACTTCTCACTTTGTACTTGCCGGTTTCGTCGGTCCAAACCAGAGCACCCGATCCGAATAGTTGATCATCACCCTTGTACCGAATCGAAAGAGAATACCTCTTCGTCTCGTATTTCTTGCCAAACACCAGCGTTTGAGGCCGAACTCTCGCTGTCACATTTCCCGGGACTTCCACTGTAGCCTTATACCTGGCTGCACCCGCGCCAACATTCGTCACGCTTCTTTGAAACTCCCAAGCCGCCGTCGTTCCTCCCTCAGCATGAGCCACAAACGACGGATAATTGAGGTCAGAGGACGGATTCGAGCATTTGTAGCTTGACCTTATGATGGTCCGAGTCTGGTTGCCAGTAAAGTTCATGGAACATACCAAATTCACCAGGTCCTGGACAGAAGCATCATAAACAAGCCCGGGATCAAGAGCACGGTTCGGGTCAACGTGACCCGCCCCCATACCTAGTGGAGTGGCAAGCAGGGTGTCTTGCTCCCTGATAGGTTGATTTGTGTTATCCAGATGATTGGCAGTTGTCATCATCGCGGACTGTATGGCCGCAGGGCTCCAATCCGGGTGCGCGGCCTTCAGAAGGGCCGCAACCCCGGATATGTGAGGGCATGACATTGATGTCCCTGACAGAAGGCCGTAGTCACTAGAAAGATCTAAATTTCCAAGCAGAGTGGCTGCTAGGAGCTGAGGATTGTATGCTGCTAGAATCAGCTCTCCCGGCGCCATTATGTCGGGCTTCAGGATGCGCTTGTAGCTCAGCGAAGGCCCTCTAGACGAAAAATCCGACAGCAACGGAGCAGCTCTCGGCCCCCGTCCTAAAATCGTTTGCTGGAAATCGATGGATGCGGTCGGGAGAGAAGTGCTTGTTGCATAATTGATCAAGTCGCGGGCTTGGGCTGGGCTTATCACGATCTCGGGATACGGATACGAAAAGGGTCCGAATCTCGTGAGGTCTTGCGAGACGATGACGGCTGGCCGGATCCCCGTCTGGTGTCCTACCGAGTTGAAGAACTCGGTGATATTGCAGACTATGATTCCCGGAGAAGGCGCCTCAGCTAGTAAATCTTGGGACCGGCAATCGGAATATAGAGAGTGATTGTAAATGAGTGGCAAGTCTCTCACACGGGCTCTGGCCGGAAACAGAGTCCATCCGATGATGGTTTTGCCGTTGCCGAGGGTTAAGGTACCCGCGAACCAACGGTCAATAGTGGACGCGGCCACCACGACAGCCCACGGGATCCCAGATTCTATGGTGGATAAACTCGGCCCGCTGTTTCCGGCTGATATACAAACTATGATTCCCTTTTCCCTGGCGCCGAAGCTAGCGATTGAGATCGGATTCTCATAGAGCTCTACTGGAAAGTTACTGATGGAAATAGAGATTATATCGACTCCGTCCGCCACGGCCTGGTCCATTGCGGCCAGCACGTCGGAAGCCGTGACTCCGGAGAAGATGACCTTGTAGACCGCGAGCCAAGCTCGCGGGGCGACGCCCCTGGCCGTTCCAGGGGCGTAGCCGAAGAAGGAAACTCCGTCCACGTAGTTTCCGGCTGCAATGGACGCCACGTGGGTGCCGTGGGCGTTTTCGTCCCTTGCTGAATCTATGAATTCCCGATCTGGATTCTCTGCTCGAATTCCGTGGTTGAAGTATCTGGCTCCGATGATTTTCTTGTTGCAAAGCGACGAATTGAAACCCGCGCCGCCGTCGCAAGCTCCCTTCCACCTCGCGGGGACCGCAGTCATTCCGTCGTCTCTGAAGCTCGGGCTCTCCGGCAAAATGCCGGAGTCGATAACGCCGATTATCACGTCTTTTCCGTAGTTTGAGACCGGCCAGAGGCCGGAAGCGCTGGTGAGGCCGAGGAACTTGGTGGAGTGAGTGGTGTCTGCGACCGCGATCTTGTCTTTGTGCGCGGAAATGAAGCCGGCTGAGTTCTTCAAGGCTTCGACTTCTTCTGCCGACATCGCGGCGCTGAACCCGTGGAAGGCGTGGTCGTAGGTGTAGATGAGCTTCGCCCCCGATTCATCAGCAGCTCCGTCTGGAGCTGCTGATGAGGCGGATTTGACAAGGGAATGATACCAAGAGTGGTGACTGGAAAATGCCTTGGGCATGGAGGGTTTATCCATGTGGATAATGTAAGTTGATCTCTTTGGTGAAGCATGATTGCCCCAAACAAGGCATGAGAAGATGATCAATGAAATTGTAGAAGGAAGCTGCATTTTTAGTGATGGGTGCAACATCAATTAATTTCCAACTTCCCACAACATCATCTTGAATTATCTATCTTTTATATGAACATTTCTGCAATGTATGGATATATGAACATAAAGCAGTGGTCCACTTTATCGGAACTCAATTATTTGATACGTCCAAAATATATAGGCAATAGAAGTCCATAGAATAAGAAAAACTAATGGTTATTTGCCTATAAATACACGTCAAAAGTTACAATGTGGTAACGACTGAGTCACTTGAATAGAAAACGGTATTTTTTTTAAAAAAAATCCATGAATTTTCAAGGTTTTCTAAAAAATTTTCCTAACTTTGAGATTTTCTTGAATTTCTCTTAATCGAACAATAGATTTTTTCTAATTCATTAAAGGGAAATTGGTCTCTAAAATCATGAACTTTACCTAAAATTTGGTATTTCCCATAAACTTTGAAATTGGTATAAAATATCACGAACTTTGCATTTTGTTTGGTATTTCCCAAACTCACTCAAATAAGATATTTTCATCAAATCTTATTTAACGTAGGCAACCGTGATATGTTTTATAATATTTTGAAAAAAAGTTCATAACATGTAGGATAAAATGTTACGTTGAAAATCACGTTGATTTAATTGTGTGAAGTATGATGAAAAAGCCTCGTAAGTTAGTCAAATATAGTAATAGACATGTCGTGGAAAATACCAAACAAAATGCAAAGTTCATGATATTATATACCAATTTCAAAGTTCATGGGAAATACCAAATTTTAGGCAAAGTTCATGGTTTTAGAGACCAATTTCCCTTCATTAAATGACCAAAACTTTTTTAAACTTAGACATGAGATTTTATATTTATTAAAATTATGAAAAGTGAATTTTTTAATAATACTCCGTCCGTCCATATAAAACAATCCTTTGGTGGATGAGAAATATGGTAGGTAAGAAAAATAGATAATAAAACAATCCTTTGGTACATGAAAAGGGTTTTAATGTAAAGATAATATGGTAGGTAAGAAAAATAGATAAAGTGGGTAAAATTGGAGAGAAGTAATTAATTAAGTATTTTATTTAAAAGAGTAAATGTCAAAATTGGTCCTAAATATATGGTCATTTTATCTTTTTGGTCCTAAACTTTATCTTTTGATTTTTTGGTCATGCACATATGGAAATTTGATCATTTTGGTCCTCCGTCAATAGTTTCATTAAAAACTAACGGTCAACGGCGATTTTCACCAAATTAAACTCTTAATTCTGATTTTTAAGTCACTAATTAATCTCCAAATTAAACTCTTAATTCTTTCTTCTTCATTCCTCTAATCTTTCATATTCTTCCTTCATAGTCCCCACCCATCATCACCGCCGCCGCCGACACCCTCTCCCTCACTACCCCTCCACGCTGCAATAGATTCTCATGGGTGAGCAGGCTCACACTCAAATCAAAATCCTACCTAAACCAGAATCTCAAATCGAAAAACCCAATTCGCATCAAGATTCTAACTCTCATCCATCACCGCCCAAATCCGACCCCAATCACCAAATCCCTCACCCCCAGCCCGCCACCTCCGTACCCGAGGCATCCCACGCCATCCCCACCGAGATCTCCCACAACAATCCCCACAATCCCTCCAAAATTCCAATTTGCCCCCAAAAAGTCCGCAAACTATCGGCTCAGGCCACCGCCGCTGTGAAGCTAGCCACCGATGATTCATCTATCTCTGCTTTGTCTTCTTCAGCCCCCAATCCAGCCGCCATTACTCCCGCCTCTGCCAAGAAAATAAAAACCCTAGATTTAATTCTAATTTTAAATGGATATTTAATTAGGACGTTAATTAGTGACTTAAAAATCAGAATTAAGAGTTTAATTTGGTCAAAATCGTCGTTGATCGTTAGTTTTTAACAGAACTATTGACGGAGAACCAAAATGATCAAATTTTCATATGTGCAGGACCAAAAAATCCAAAAGATAAAGTTTATGACCAAAAAGATAAAATGATCATATGTTTAGGACTAATTTTGACTTTTACTCTATTTAAAAAGCACATTCTTTACGTAAAAAAATTACTATAATAATTAAAATAAATTTTGTGCAATTGATAGTAAAATATGAAAAATAGTAGTGATAAAAGGTGGTTAAAGTATTGTTCATATCAAATAAATCTCTCATTATTAGTGAAATAAATCTCTCATTATTAGTGAAATAAATCTACCAAAAATTTAAAATAAAACCATTAATTTGAATTAATATTTTTAAATGAAATAAAATGAAAAAACATACCAAGGAGTATATAAATATGAGAGGGATCAAATGAAAAGAACAAAAAAAGTGAAGGAAATAAAGGTGATGGACATGTAATACTCTCTTCGTCTGCTATAAACAAAATCTTTCTATTGGTACGAGACTTAATCAAATCTACTCTCCCGTCCCACTTAAGATGATACGTTTTTCTTTTTAGTTTGTCTCAATTAAGATGACACATTTTCTTTTTTAGAAACTTTTTCTCTATAAACACTTAACCACTTTTTTCCATCCCTATTAAAATATTCTTCTTTCTTTCTCTTTCTAGTTTAATACTTCCACCCACCTTTTCTTTCTCCAATTAAACACATTAATCAATAACTTCTAAAATTTCGTGCCGACTAAGGAATGTGTCAACTTAGCCGGGACGGAGGGAGTACTAATGTTTAATTAATTAAATAGAGAAAAACTAAAAAACTAAAAAAAATAAAAGTAAAAAAGTGACTTATTTTTAAATGGAACTTCTCAAAAAAATACAAATCATATACAAGACGGAGTATATCTTTAATACAGCTCCCATATCCAAATCTACTTCCCTGCCATTGCATAGACACTCAATTATTATACAGGATGACGTCATAATGCCATTAGAATTGACCGAATACGTGTATGATGAGTGAAATTCCATCTTTGATCTTTATTGTTTTGGTTATATATAATAAAAATGAGTCCTTACTGAAATTTAAACAGAAGGAAGTCAAGGAGCCCACATAATACTAAAACACCACCTCTACAATTTATTGTTTTGGACATCCATCAAGAAATGAACACAATCGGGCTTCTCACTTTGTACTTGCCGGTTTCGTCGGTCCAAATCAGAGCACCCCATCCGAATACTTCATCAACACCCTTATTATACCGAATCGTAAGAGAATAACTCTTCGTCTCGTATTTCTTGCCAAACACCAGCGTTTGAGGCCGAACTCTCGCCGTCACATTCCCCGGCACTTCCACCGTAGCCTTATACCTGGCTGCACCCGCGCCAACATTCGTCACTCGTCTTTGGAACACCCAAGCCGTAGCCGTTCCTCCCTCAGCATGAGCCACAAACGACGGATAATTGAGTTCCGAAGATGGATTCGAGCAGTTGTAGCTCGACCTTATGATGGTCCGAGTCTGGTTGCCAGTAAAGTTCATGGAACATACCAAATTCACCAGATCCTGGACAGAAGCATCGTAAACGAGCCCAGGATCAAGGGCACGGTTCGGGTCAACATGACCTGAACCCATGCCTAGCGGGGGAGCAAGCAGGGTGTCTTGCTCCCTTATAGGTTGATTTGTGTTATCAAGATGATTGGCGGTCGTCATCATCGCGGACTGTATGGCCGCAGGGCTCCAATCCGGGTGCGCGGCCTTCAGAAGGGCCGCGACCCCGGATATGTGAGGGCATGACATTGATGTCCCTGAGAGAAGGTTGTAGTCACTAGAAAGTTCTAAATTTCCAAGCAGAGTGGTTGTTCTGATCTGAGGATTGAATGCAGCTAGAATCATCACTCCCGGGGCCATTATGTCGGGCTTCAGGACGCGTTCGTAGCTTCGAGCGGGCCCTCTCGACGAATCATCCGACAGCAACGGAGCAGCTCTCGGCCCTGGACCTAAAATCGTTTGCTGGAACTCGATTGTTGCGGTTGGGGAAGAAGTGTTTGTCGCGTAATTGATCAAGTCGCGGGCTTGTGCTGGGGCTATCACGATCTCAGGGTACGGGAACGAAACGAATCGGAACACAGTGAGGTCTTGGGAGACGATGACGGCTGGCCGGATAACTGGCCCGGTCCGATCACCGATGGAGGAGAAGAACTCGGTGAAATCGCAGACGATTATGCCCGGAGAAGGCGCTTCGGCTAGTAATGAATCTGACTGACAATTGGAATATAGAGTTTGATTGTAAATTAGTGGCAAGTCTCTCACACGGGCTCTCGCTGGAAACCTAGTCCATCCGATGAGGGTTTTGCCGTTGCCGAGTGTTAAGGTACCCGCGAACCAACGGTCAATGGTGGACGCGGCCACCACTACAGCCCACGGGATCCCCGATCGTATGGTGGCGTAACCAGGCCCCCTGTTTCCCGCCGACATACAAACCATGATTCCCTTTTCCCTGGCACCGAAGCTAGCGATTGCGATCGGATTCTCATACAGCTCTATTGGAAAGCTACTTATGGAGATCGAGATTATATCGACACCGTCCGCCACGGCCCGGTCCATTGCGGCCAGCACGTCGGAAGCGGCGGCTCCGAAGAAAAGGACCTTGTAGACCGCGAGCCTAGCTCGCGGGGCGACGCCCCTGGCTGTCCCGGGGGCGTAGCCGAAGTAGGAAACTCCGTCCACGTAGTTTCCGGCGGCAGTGGACGCCACGTGGGTGCCGTGGCCATCGTCGTCCCTTGCTGAATCTATGAATTCTTGGTCAGGATTCTCTGCTCGACCTCCTTGGTTGAAGTATCTGGCTCCGATGATTTTCTTGTTGCACAGCGAAGAATTGAAACCCACACCGCCGTCGCAAGCTCCCTTCCACCTTGCCGGGATCGCAGTCATTCCGTCGTCATTAAAGCTCGGGCTCTCCGGCCAGATGCCGGAGTCGATAACGCCGATTATCACGTCTTTTCCGTAGTTTGAGGCCGGCCAGAGGCCGGCCGCGCTAGTGAGGCCGAGGAACTTGGTGGAGTGAGTGGTGTCTGCGACCGCGATCTTGTCTTTGTACGCGGAAATGAAGCCGGCTGAGTTCTTCAAGGCTTGGACTTCTTCTGCCGACATCGCGGCGCTGAATCCGTGGAAGGCGTGGTCGTAGGTGTAGATGAGCTTGGGCTCGGGTGACGCCCGAGCCGTTGATTTGGCAAGAATGGAAGAGTACCAAAAGTGGTGACTGGAAAATGCCTTTGGCATGGAGAATTTATCCATGTGGATAATGTAAGTGGATCTTTTTGATGAAGCATCATTGCCCCAAACAAGAAAGGAGAAGATAATCAATGAAATTGTTGAAGGAAGCTGCATTTTTGGATGCACAGCATATGAAACTGTGTGAAAAAAGAGAGAGGAAGGGAGGGAGGGAGGGAGGTTTGGACTTTCGTAGTGTTACACTACAAGAAACTTCCACAAAAGTTAAATGCAGTCGTAGAAATATATTTAAATTAGGTGGGAAACATTGCAATTTCTCGCTATGGCCTCGCTAAAAAATGTGGAATGATGCAATTTAATTACTTAGTATTTACAATAACTTTCATATAATGGAAATAGTTTTAAATATAAAATGATAGTAGGACGTGGGAGGAGTAGTATTTTCTTTCATGAAGTAGAAACAAGGGGCAAGAAATGTAAGTTAAAGTCTTCAACTGATTAGTGATGGGTCCAACATCAATTCATTTCACAAATCATATATGAACATTTCTGCCCTGTATGGATAAATGAACATATAGCAGTGGTCCACATAGAGATATATAAATATCTAGGCAGTGGAAGTCCACAGAATGACAAAAACTAAATACTTAATTTGAGCATATTTTAATGCTATAAGATCCATTAGAATATGGGATCACTGTCGGCAAACTCATGAACTTTAGGCTAATTTTAATCTGTATTGTAGTACTGGAATTTCTCTTTTTCTAATTTTTCTCATTATAAACAAGAAAATCAAAGAAATTGATAAGAATGAGCTTCATTTTTGGTGCTCTAACATTAAATACATGAATGGGTTACATTGATTATCCTACCTTGTCCATATCCATATTGTATATCAATTTAATCAAATGTTTTATATTTTGAAATATCATCATATAGATGGAAATTTGAGCATGAGATCATCATATCATAACCGTTTTTGGATGGCACGAGCTGGCAATTGATGTTATAGATTGGTCCTGCCGACACTGTAATTTGTGCTACGTACAATAATTTTTTATAATAATACCTAAGTTTGTGTTAATTGGTTTCATAGGTAAATAAACATCTCTGTTGAGTCAACGTACATATACACAATTAAATCCTTGGCCCCATATTCACTTTACCAAATTGTCCATGTGATAGATATTTTAATACCATCACCTTTATAATATGAGAATATACCAAATTATATGCTTCCACTGTCCCATAAAAATATGAACGGATAATATAGCATGAGAATTAAGATAATATAAAAGAGGAGAATGATAGTTAAAGTAGTGTTAGTGGATGGTAAGACCCACAATATTATTAGTGTTTGATGGTGGTATAAGTTGTAAATAAATTGATGTATATGGATAATATATTGGGATAACCTTCTATATGCTCATATTTTTATGAGACCGAAAAAAATGGAAAGTGCACATATTTTTGTGGTACGGGGAATATGATATTGAGATAAGCAAAAGAGTTAATGATAATCATGTTAGAATTATCTCATGAAGAAATATTGATGTAGTCGAACTAGTAGAAAGAGATATCACAACTTAATAATTTATGGTGAATTAACTTCTCATGGTTAATTCGTGTTTTAATTGAGTATATACCCAATAAAAATATAATATGCTTATTTACATTAGGTTTGATTATACTACATAAATAAATTACCATACTAAAATATTGGGTGGCAGGAAAGAAGGGCATATCAGCCTCAATATTATCACTTGTTTTCACATTTTCTTACACCCATTATTCATTACTACTCTAAACAGCATCAAAATAAAAACTAGCCATAATTATCAACTCCGCCGGCGATCACAATCGGACTTCTTACCACGTACTTGCCGGACTTCTCAATCCACGTCAGCGATCCCTGTCTGAACGTCGAATCAATATCTCCCGTATAGCGCATCCTCAACGTATAGCTCTGCTTCTCATATTTCTTCCGAAAAACCAGAGTCTGCGGCGTCACCGTCACCGTCGCATTCTCCGGTTTCTCCAGTTTCATTCTATACGTGGCGGCCCCGCTCCCCACATTCGTCACGGTCCGCTTGAACGTTCGGGTGAGCGTCAGCCCTCTCTGGTCGAAGTTAAACAGCCCGATGAACGAAGGGTAGTTCAGATCCGAATTCGCCCCCGAGCAGTTGTAGCTCGACCTTATGATCGCCCGCACCTGCTCCCGGGTGTAGTTCATCGAGCAGACGAGGTTCGCGAGATCCAGAGGCGTCGCGTCGTATACAAGGCCGGGATCAAGCGCCCTGTTCGGGTCTACCTGCCCCGACCCGATCCCCAGCGGGGAAGCAACTCTGTAAGAGCTGAACGCCTGATCCTTGATCGGCTGGTTCGTGCTGTCGAGATGATTGGCGGTTGTCATCATCGCGGATTGTATAGCCGCAGGGCTCCACTCTGGGTGCGCGGCCTTCAGAAGGGCCGCGACCCCAGCTATGTGTGGGGTCGCCATTGATGTGCCGGACTCTAGAGAGTAGTCGCTCGACAGGAATATGTTACCGATTTGTGGGCCGAGCTGGACTGGGCTGTATGCTGCTAGAATTAGCACTCCTGGCGCCATGATGTCGGGCTTTAAGATCTCCTGGTAGCTCTGGGCCGGCCCTCTGGATGATGATCCAGACAAGGCTGGAGCTACCCGGGGCTCTGGCCCGATTATCGTTTCCTGGAACGATATGGTGGCCGTTGGGGACACACTAGTTGTCGCATACTCGATCAAATTCACTGCTTCCGCTGGGGTGATCACAGCCCCAGGGAAACGGAACAAATTTGATCTGAGTATGCTTGTATCTTCTGAAATTATTACGGCTGCGGCCGCGTTGGAACCCACTAGATTCCCCATTAGGGAATCGAAACTGATGGCTTCGTCTGTAATGTTACAGACGACGATTCGGGTTATAAACGACTGCGACAGCAGTTCGCTGGAGTCGCAGGCGGAGACAGTCTCGTTGTAATCGAGAGGCAAGTTGATCACGTTTGCCCTGGCAGGAAACATGGTCCATCCTGTGATGGTTTTGCCGTTTCCGAGCGTGATCGTACCGGCAAACCATCGGTCAATGGTCCCAGACGCCACGACGATCTCCCAGGGGATCCCTGCTTCCATCGTGGCAAGGCTGGGACCGCTGTTTCCGGCAGATTTACAAACAATGATCCCTTTTGCTCTGGCGCCGAAGGTAGCAGCTGCGATGGTATTCCGAAACAGATCAGCTGATTCGTATCGTAAGGATATGGATATTATATGGACTCCGTCAGCGACTGCCTGGTCGATGGCCGCTAGCGTGTCGGCCTCATAGCTTCCGGTCTTGTAGGCCGCGAGCCTAGCTCGCGGAGCAACTCCCCTGGCAGTTCCAGGGGCGTATCCGAAGAAGGATACGTTGTTCACGAAGTTACCAGCGGCCGTGGACGCGACGTGGGTGCCGTGGCCGCTGTTGTCCCTGGCTGAGGTATAGAACTCTGAGCCAGCTTCTCGAGCTGCGGCATCGAAGAATCTGGCTCCAATGAGTTTCTTGTTGCATAGGGAAGAATTGAAATCCGGGCCTGTCTGGCAGGTGCCCTTCCACGACGACGGGATATCAGTCATCCCGTCGTCGTTGAAGCTGGGGCTCTCTGGCCAGATGCCGCTATCGATGATGCCTATGATCACGTCCTTTCCGTATTGGGAAGCCGGCCAGAGCCCGGTTACGGTGTTGAGGCCGAGGAACTTGGTGGAATGCGTGGTGTCGTGGGTGACGGATCTGCTGAGGGAGGCGGAGACAAAGCCGTCCGACTTCTTTACAGCCAGCAATTCGTCGCTCGACATTACGGCGCTGAATCCTTGGAAGGCGTGGTCGTAGGTGTAGATGAGCTTCGCCCCCGATTCATCAACAGCTCCAGACGGAGCTGCTGATGAGGCGGATTTGACAAGGGAATGATACCAAGAGTGGTGACTTGAAAATGCCTTGGGCATGGAGGATTTATCCATGTGGATAATGTAAGTTGATCTTTTTGATGAAGCATCATTGCCCCAAACAAGAAATGAGAAGAGAATGAAAGAAATGGAAAAAGGGAGCTTCATTTTTGGTGCTCTAAACATATGAAATAAATGAACTGGATATATAGATTAAGATTACTATCTTATCAACATTGTGAGTTTATAATATCTGTTTGAAAATTCAACATGCAATTGGATATTTGGATGTCATTAGCTGGCAATTGATTGGAGATTGGTCCCGCCGACACTAAATGTTTGATTCAATTATTTTGATAATATTATCTAAGTCTAAGTTTCAAAAGTTTGACAGGCTAATAAATAGCTCCTTAAGTCAAATTGCAGATAAGATCTAAACATGTTCATTTAATAAATTTGCCCTTCTGATATTATAGTTTAATACCATCGCCCCATCACCCCTACAATATAGTAATAAAACCAAGAATTATGTGATTGTGACAAAATTAATTACTATAAGATCTCGAAAGAAGCTAAAGATCTAATGATGATCTTGTTGGAAAAATCTTGAGATCTTGGGATTAAAGAAGATTGAAAAAGATTGTAGAAGTGTGTCCATGAAATAGGAGATTTCAAGGTCATATGTTAGTACTACAAAAGAGAGAAGCATGAAGAGCCAAATGAAAAGTCCATTCATGGTGGAAGAGATCATGGACAATATTATATTGATTGTGGGGACCACATACATGTGTGTTTGCATATTGTCTTTTTGGTAAAGATTTAGGGGGTGTTGTGTGTATATTTTGTCTGTTTTGATGAGAGATTGGTTTCATTTGTGTGTGATGAGTGTGTGGGGAATAGGGTGAGTGTGTGCATAGTGTTTTGGAAAGGGTCAATGATTAAATCTATAACACCCTCTACTGATTTTATCAATTGTATTAGTAGTACAATTGATTTAATTGATCAACTATTTGAAAACGGTGCTTATATTTTTCTAGAAAATGGAAATTCTTGATTAATCAACATTTTTTGTCCAAATTGGATTCATCAAATTTTGGACAAATAAATTAAACTGTTAGGCTGAGGCCCAATATAACTAATCGGCTCATAAATTTCAGGCCCAATTTTTACACAAGTACTATTTTTTTTCACGAAATTAAAGTTTCCCGACACAAATCGAATTGAGGTTCGAATTTGAAGATTGTAAGGTTTTTGTTGCGCCATTGAATTGCTCTGTTTGCTATGGTATAACCTTTTCTAGGGCATGCTAATTAGTTTGATAATTCGAAATTAATTAATAAAACTAGGTAGTCAATAGTCAATAGGCCCAAAAGAAAGCAATCCAACAAGATCGAGCCCAGAAAAAGCTATGTTTAGAGGGATGAGTCCATAATAAAATCTAAATATGGCATCTGTAGACTACTGCAATTGAATTCTACAATAAATTTATTATTCATTCATTTGATTTATGTAATCAAACGCCTAGGATAAACAAAAATTTAACATGAGGTAAATATTTTCTCATTTATTATTAACTAAAGACAATAATTTGTTCTTCTACCCATGAATTCTTAAAATATTAATTTTAAAGAAGGATTAATGTGTGTTGAGAATAGTTGATCCCAAACAAAGGATTAGATTGAAAAACACTTTTAAAATAGGAATTGCAGGCTATGAATTCTTAATGGAATATGTGTATGAATTTGATGCGGAAATGTATGAATGCAAAAATTGTAATTTTGGGCCGCAGTGGATTTGAAACCAAGACCGAATTCAACCTAAATCGTTGTGTTTTATATAAAGCATGAAAATTATTCTTGATTGTCATTTCGGTGGCACAATCGAGTCATGGAGCACCAATGCAGGGGATTGGAAATTCTTTTTTCACATTGACCAAGACTTCTCTGGGCGATGCATGGCGTGCATGATGCATGGCTCAGTATTTAGGATGATTATAATATTAATTAGAGTGATTATTTTTTAATTAGGATATTAATTGCATGATCTTAGTGACTCGTATAATGGGATACAACGCATAAGAAACTAGCCATTGACCAAACCTCGAACTCATAATCGATTTGTTGGATTCCTTTTTCTACATTGGCCAAGACTTCTGTCAGCGGAGCGTGGCATGCATGATGCATGACTCGTTAATGAGGATGATTACGATATTAATAATAGTAATTAGGATTTAATTTAAGATATTAATTGCATGGTCTTGGTGATACGCATAACAGGATAGAGCACACAGATACCAGTCTAACAAACATCGTATAATATTAATTAGAGTGATTAATTTTTAATTAGGATATTAATTAGTGACTCGTATAATGGGATACATCGCATAGGAAACAAGCCATTGACCAGACCTCGAACTCATGATCGATTCGTTGGATTCCTTTTTCAACATTGGCCAAGACCTCTCTCAGCGGAACGTGGCATGCATGATGCATGTCTCGTTATTGAGGATGATTACAATATTATCTGATTGAATTAAGATATTAATTGCATGGTCTTGGTGATATGCATAACAGGATAGAGCACACAGATACTAGTCTAACAAACCTCGACACAATAATCAATTTGATTGGATCTGTTTCTCAACATTGTTCGATAGAACCTATTTTCGTTTCCAAGTCAAGCATTTAGCTATTTTTTGTTGGCCCTATCATTCACAAGTAGTTCGTTTAAAAATTGAAACCGCCAAAATATTTAACGATCTAATTGTGATTGCGGTTCATAATTCATCAAATTGGAATTGATGGTTTCAATCTAGACCGGCAGTTTTGAAACCGTGAGCACCTACTTTGTGTACAAACAAGGCAGTTGACACCATAAAATTGCAATCTTCATTATCTATCTTTCTCCCTTTTTATTATTCTTTTCTCTTGCCCCAATCTTATTATCTTAATCTAATCTCATTTTCAACCCAATCTTGTTATCTTTAATCTAATTTCGTTTTCATCCCATCACTGGAAACTACTACGTGGGAGAGAAAATCACCTCATGGCTCATTGACTGACTTTTTGTTACATGGGCATTCATAAAAATTGAAAAAGTTTCCATCTTTGTATTATTGCTCAATTTATACCTATGAATTTTGGATGTGGGCTTATTATTGGTGGGGTGTTATGAGTAAATTAAAGATTAAAAATTACTGCCCTCATTAATCCCTCCACCAATCTCTTATATTTTCACACCACCCACCAGTTTCATTCCCCACCCCTCCTCCCTCCCTCTCTCTATCAATAATCCCATTTAAGAATCCTCCATTTTTATTTCTTGAATATCTATTGTTGTCTGAGTTGAGGTTTGTGTTCAATCTGTCATCTATTTATGTTTTCTATGAGGAGAGGGGATTTTTTTGATCATCTAATTAATTTAAAGATTGTTAATTTTGAAGAACATTGTTTTAATTGTTGTTTCTGGATTTGTTCAGGTATCGGCTGTAGATCTACCGCCTCATCTGCTTCTCTTTGGCTGGTAAAATTTGTCATCTTCCTTTGATCGTTGATTGATGCTATGTGAACTAGTTTTTTTTGTTTAAAAATTGAGTTTTTTGGTGCTGTTTATCTTTCTTGGTTTATGCAATTCACCCTTTATTTGGTTGTTTTGTCAAAATTTTGGATGGGTTTAGCATATTTTCTTTTTCTGTTTGTTTCATCAAGAAAAATTGAATGGTTTGATGTATACCTGCTTGATTGAGGAAATAATTTGTTTTAGAACATGAGGTTTTAATTAATCTCAACAGTGTTTTGTACCATCTTCCTATTCATTTGCCTAACAAATACTGTTTCTTGCTTTCTCCCTAGAGATTCACCATAAAGCTAAAACTTCAATTGCTGTTTGGTTATTGAATGATGAAATTTTATAAGGCTGTTTTCTTCTTTGAGCATTTGTGTGTTTTGTTTCCTCTATTTTGGATAACTTTAGCTCAATGTTTCTGTTTGGTTGGTCATGTTTCTACCTCACTTCTTTGCTTTTACATTAGTGTTCAGTTCGCGATGCTTTTGAAGCTTTCGTTTCATATCTTGGTGCATTAGTTAGAATCTTGAGTTCTTGATCTTGTTGACTCCAGTGCTATCTAGCATATTGCTTGATTGTTTCGTTTATCTTCCTTTGCTATTTGCTTATGATGTTTGATGGCAATACGGGTTGATGCCTCTGGTTTCACATTTCTCAGAATATGATAATGGTGCGTGTTTGAACTAAGATCCTCTGAACAATTGAGATTATGATATCAGTGACATAAAACTAAGAAAACTGTGTGGCCTTGTGGCATTGGTCGATTGGGAAAACTTCCACCTGTTATGATACCTGTTATAACTCATCATAAATTGAGCTTCTTGTAAACATGATGTGAGCAATGCCAGCCATTTGAAATAAAAAGAACCTAGCATTAAACAGATAACCTATAAGATATTAATCCCTGTACGGCTATTTAAATTGAACAAGGTTTTTCGAAGTTCAGTTAACCTTTCTTGATTCGTTCCTGTTTATTTGTTTTTGTTTTTCGTTCTTTCGTTTTGCTATACTACTAGGCACGGTCTTCTTCTATAAGTTTTTCAAGTACTTACATGGTATTCGCCTTCTGTTTTTTCTTTCAGATTCTCTGAGAACGAAAGTTCTAGATAATCAGTCTTCCATACATTTCTTCTCTTTTGAGTATTGGGATAAACTCATTTGGAGGCCTAATGCAAGGGCAACGGAATTCTATCAGTACATTGCCCGAAGATCTAACTTATGATCATGGGTCTGCGTCAAGTGATGCCAACATAGATTCCCGAATGCCCTGGAATAATATGCAGACTTCTGCAGATGCTCGGCTACCAGAGTACAAAATCCCGCCAAGTGAGACTGATACTCAGCATCCACATCATATAGGGCACAGTCAGTGGAGTTTAGGTGAAACTAGTTCTGGTGCAGCACAATGTCCATTTGATCGCAACAAGAGAAAAAGAGAGCACAGATGGAGTGTTCCCTCTCGAGCTGCTCTCGACTTGGAAGAATGTCAGCTTGAATCATCTAATATTCCTCAATTGGACAATGTTGTAGTTGATGGACAAGGCAATCAGGCATCAAACGTTTCGTCTCCTCTGCAGCTTGCTGGACCTGTAGGTGACGGGCATCAGATAATTGAGCGTCCCAATAGACATATATCTGTTGGATCATCGAGCGAGAAAAGGCCTTCTACTGGCAGCTCCTCCGATGCTCTTGGTATGTCTTCCGGGTATCGTTCTTTGGATGGTCGACGCAAGAGAAAGGCCATTGATGTACAAGCTGGACAGTCTTCTGGAGCGGGAAGTTCAAATTGTTCTGGACATGCTGAAAGAAGTCAACGTCGTGCTGTAATGTCAGCCCCTCCCCCGATTGCTGCTAGTACTGTTGTTATGTCAACTCCACCGGCAAACAGCCCGGTCCTCAGCAATTTGTCAGAGCACGGAAACTCAAGGATTCGGCTTGGAGTCGGCGAAGCTGTTTCCTCAAATCCTTTGTCTTCAAATGGTAGAGAAACTGCTGGGAGTTCTCGCAGAAACTTACGCTTGCGTTTCAGTAACACCCATCAACAGGGTCATATCCCATCACCAAGAGAAGCGCATGCGTCTTCCTCTTCTCGGCATTCATCAAGGGTACTTCTTCGAAATCGTCTGAACCCAAACCCTCCTGTGGAGAATGGAACTCATCATGTTCAGCCAATTCTTCCGCATATTCCTTCTGTTCGTCGAAATCATCATTCTAGATGGAGTGGAGCCTCTAGCTCAAGAACTAGCAATTCATCTACTGCTGCTATTTCTCTCGAGAGGGAGAGGGATCCTATTCTTTACGAAGAACCTTTTTTGGGAAATATTCCCAGAAGCTGGTCGGATCATCCGATGTTTATTCCACCAAGTGAGACAGGGGGTTCGTCTCAACAACCTCCAAACTGGAACTTATCCAGCGGGGCATCTGCTTCTCGGGCAGGTCCCACTGCAGGGGTTAATTCATCTTTACCTTCATCTTCTTGGTCCCATAGGAGTCATCATCCACAATATCCTCGTAGATTATCAGAAATTGTTCGAAGATCTCTATTATCTGCAGCAGGTACCGAACCAGGTGGAGGTCAGAGCAGCACAGCACCCGGTACATCACAAGAAACAGAGCTTCCATCCGGATCTAGCAGTCGCGGTCCTCGTTCATCAAACACAAGGTCAGCATTGTTGGAGAGACATCTGGATAGTGCTTCCGCGTTACCTCATTCACTTTGGAGCATGGCTGCCGCTGGTGAAGGGAGAGGCAGCGTGATGACCGAGGTACATTGATGTGTTAAATATCTGCATTTTCATTTCTATTATGTGAATAATCGTGCTTGAATCCACGCCACCATGATGCTTTTTGTTTTACTCCACGATGCATGTAGTTGTGCTACAAACTTGATTATTATGTCTACGCTACAAGTAAATGATGCATTTAATGATGCGGGAGTTTCGTGTGGGACTATTTAACATGTCAAAATCTACTAGAAACTTATCGAAAAGTTGCACAGCACATGTATTAGATTTCATGAAAGAGATGCCAATTTTCTTGTCAAATCTCAATTTTAAAACTGTTTTGACAAGAGAAGTATTGGAAATATCATCTTGAAAACTGCTGTTAGTAACTTATACTCGTATCTCGTTTTTAGCAGATTCGTCACGTCATAGATCTCATGCGAAGGGGAGAGGGCTTGAGACTCGAGGTTAGTTTATCCTCAACTTTGTTTGTTTCTAGATTGCAGTCAAGATTTGAGAAAATGCAGTTGAGATTCCAAACTTCATATCTTTCGTGTCATTTGCTAGGATATGATGATTCTTGATCAGTCAGTCTTCTTCGGGATGGGTGATGTACATGATCGTCACCGGGACATGAGACTAGATGTCGACAATATGTCCTATGAGGTGAGGCGCGCCACACCCATTTTTACACCTTGCTCAAAACATTCTTTCTCGTCAAAATCACAAATTTTGTTTCAAATTCCAGGAGCTTCTGGCCTTGGGGGAGCGCATTGGAGATGTATCCATGGGATTGAACGAAGAAACCATAATGGCTCGTTTGAAGCAACGCAAATATGGTGATAGACGGGCAGATCAAGCTGAGACAGAGCCGTGCAGTATCTGTCGGGTACTAACTTTTTTTTCCTTCCACTTGAAATAATCTTCTACGAAATCTGAAACTGAATATTTAGAAAATTCAGCCCCATCGAAGTGTTTTTTCTGCGTCCGCTCCTGACGTCGTCTGCATTATCTGATGCAGGAGGAGTACAACGACGGGGAAGATCTTGGCACGTTGGAATGTGGGCATGATTTTCACAGAGACTGTGTGAAACAATGGCTCACGCACAAGAACTTATGCCCCATATGCAAGAGGGCAGCGTTGTCTACATGAAGATCCCGTCCCGTCCCGTCCCGTCCCATCTCTCCGTAGCTGCTCTTCAACACAAGTCATTTATCTCGAGTCATTTGAAGGCTAAAAACCTTGTTGATTTGCTTCTTGTTATGCCTTTACGCATGACTCCATCCACAGAAATTCAAGGAACAAAAAAAAAAGGAAAGAAAGAAAGGAATTTATTGTGCCCTCCTTATGTGGAGGATCAATAATACATTTATTTTATTTTTAAATGAAAGTTGAATTAACATTAGGTTATGGAAAATAACTGTTTTTTATTTGATCATTTGATGTGCTTTTATAGTTTGTTTACAGTACCAATTTAATTTGTTTTAGCTTATCCTTTTATGGTCTTCTGTTTGTCAATAGTATAGCTATATCTTAACAAAAAGAGATTATTGGTGGGCTATGCTATTTATAGGGATACCAGTCGTATTTTAGATTAGATTTTTATCTAATTCAAGCCTACTAAAAATCCAAATTTTAAGACAGAATATAAGTTTGAATCGGTATGAAATACTTTGAATAAAATCTTAAATTTCAAAAATATCCCCAAAAAAGTGAAAAGTCAAGTATATTAAAGATAACTTGAATTCGGATTTCATTCGAATTTAAAGAAATCAATTTGAATTATAATTTTATTATTATTTATAAAATATATAATATTACTAGTACTCCCTCCGTTCCTTCATAGTTGAGTCATTTTTCCATTTCGGGAAGTTCCCTCATAGTTGAGTCATTTCCAACTTTATTCTCTCTACTTTATTCACTTTTTACTTTATTCTCTCTACCTTTTTCTCTTTCTTACTTTTTTATTTATTTATTTAACACACTCAACATTCATTTCTTAAACTCTGTGCCAAAAAGTTCCGCCTCAACTATGAGGGAACGGAGGGAGTACTATTTAAAAATGCATGTGCCCAAAAGTGTAGATGATAAAGTTTAATTTTCCTAAGATTGACAATTTGAGTGGACAAAATTATTGGGTTCAACACAATCATTTCTGACACAAATCCACTACTTAGTAGTCAATTATGAATGCACGTTTACTTTTAAGCTCCAATTAGTAAACAATTACATCAATTGAACCACGCTTTGACTACCGAAATGCCAAGGTTTTCTCCACCAAGTCTTCCAATTTATACTTATTTATTATTAAAGACTAGTTTTGGTTAAGATTATATATTTGTAATTTGGTAATATTAATTGTATGTAGCATGATAATACTAAGGTTTAAAGACTAGTGTTGGCTAAGATTAAATTCGAATTTTTGATATTTTGGTCGTTATGCACGACCTCAAATTATTGCAATGAAAAAAAAAATATATTTATCTTAAACTTCTAAGAGCATCCACGATAGGGCGGATATCTCGCCAGACAAGTACTAGGATATCCCCAAAACACTTCCTGCTATGTCACTAGGATATCCCACTGCACTGCCACATCACTAGAATATCTTAGTGCATAATAGTGGACAAACACTAGGACTCCCAACAAACAAATTCATAAATACATAATTAAAATTTCGATAAAAATACAGTGAAAATGTAACCATTTTATACAAATTTTTTTAAAAAAACATGCATAATTAAATAAAAAAAAATACATAGTTCACGAAGAGAAAAAATCATCTCAAAGCTTCGACACACGCGCCCCCCCTCCCACTCCCCAGTCGTCCTTTTGGCCAGTCGCTCATCAGTTGTGCAAATGAAATGAAGTGCAACGAGCCAACGAGCAGACGGACGGACAACCTCTCGTCCGTCTGGCTTGTCCTTTTAGCGCTCGCCGGTTGCAATAGTGGACGAGCGCTACTGACGAGCGGCTCGCCGGTCGCTTGTCGCGCGCTATCCGCTATTGTTGTTACTCTAAACTCAATTCAGAACAACACGTGGCATCCATCCAAACAATTTTTTGGCGTCGGCCAAGTAATTTAGTGAAATGAGAATCATCAAGAATCCACAAACAATCCTCAGCTGAATTCCCAACAGCTGACAAACGACAATAGCCTTCATTAATAGAGTCCATTAATCATCACTCAAATTCGATTGGGACAAAACATCTCGTACGTGTACAGCAGCTGTATTCAATGGTTTATGCTATGTGTCACACAATTCATCATCATTCTTCACTATCTCTCTCTAAAAATTCTATCTTTACACATACCCACATACCAATGTCAAACCTTTCCACCCAAACTCACACCAATGCCTAACGCCGACTCTTCCTCCTTTCTCACAGACCAGCTCTGGAAACGCACCTCAATCTTCGGCCTGCATTTATGGGTCGTTCTCGGATTCTTCGTCGGCGCCGCCATCGTCGTCTTCCTCCTCCTCCTCTCCCTCTACCTCTCCACCAAGAAAAGAAGCAGAAAGACTCCATTTTTAACCACCCCCGCCGCCAAAAGCTCCGTCATCCCAACTGTTTCAAGAGAAATTCAAGAAATCCGGGTCGACCCGGATAAAGAGTTGCATCCGGAGCCCGACCCGAAAGAGGCCCACATTGAGATTGTGAAGGGAAACGTGATTGCTTACCCGGGTCTTCGTTCCGGGTCGGGTCAGGGGAGCGGCGAGGCGGCGGCGGCGGAGGTTTCCCATCTGGGGTGGGGCCAGTGGTACACTCTGAGGGAGCTGGAGGAGTCTACTAATGGATTTTGTGATGAGAATGTTGTTGGTGAAGGAGGCTATGGAATTGTGTATCATGGTGTGCTCAAGGATGATACTAAGATAGCTGTCAAGAATCTGCTCAATAATAGGTCAGATTCTTCTTCTAACTATTTTCACTACTTTATTGTTGATTGTATAGTTGATGCTTTGATTGGATGAATTGAGTTGTTGTGTATTTGTAACCACTTCGAAATCTTGGACTTTGTTGTTTATGAGTTGAATTTGCATGACTTCATTTGTTAGTCCACATTGATTTTTGTCTTTGTTTAAAAGATGGTAATTGAATGATTCATATATGGAATGAATTGAGTTATTGTAAGTCTTGAATGTTGCCAATTTAGGTTTGTACTCTCTTTGAATGCAAATTTAGTAAAGAAATTGAGGAATAAGAAAAGATGGGAGTGACAATTTGTGATCTTTTTCTCCTCGTGAAGGGGTTGTTATTCTTTAGTGTATAAGCTTGGTTGTCTTCGTGCCGTCTTGCGTTTTTCCAGGACAGAATAAGTGAAAAGAGTCGGAAAATGGTGAAAGTTACATATTTTTCCACCGTTTCCCATCAAAGAGAACAACAATTATGTGATAGTTTTGAGTGGTGGTTTCAGGGGTCAAGCAGAGAGAGAGTTCAAGGTCGAAGTCGAAGCTATAGGGCGTGTACGCCACAAGAATTTGGTGAGGTTGCTTGGCTATTGTGCTGAGGGAGCTCATAGGTACGGTACTCCCAACTCGAACATGGTGTTCTTTGTTAAAGAACTTGTGTCGGAAGTTGCTATGATAGGAATTTCACACATGGTGTGTGAAACTTTCTTTCAGGATGCTCGTGTACGAGTACGTTGATAATGGGAATTTGGAGCAGTGGCTTCATGGAGATGTCGGGCCTATAAGCCCCCTTACATGGGATATTCGAATCCATATTATACTTGGAACTGCTAAGGGGTAGGTGTGGATTGCTATTTCAGAAACTTCATAATCTATTTTGGTTCGATTTTGGAACTAAGAAGTTGAGTGATTTACAGGTTGACATATCTGCACGAGGGCCTCGAGCCTAAGGTCGTTCATCGTGATATCAAATCGAGCAACATTTTACTGGACAAACAATGGAACGCTAAAGTGTCCGACTTTGGTCTAGCGAAGCTGATAGGCTCGGAAAGGAGTTACATCACGACTCGAGTTATGGGCACATTCGGGTGAGGAGTCATTTCTGTTGATTTGCTGTTACTATTAGCCTTAACAAAATCACATGAATGAATAGCTTTTTGCACTCGTTCTTTTCTAGCTACGTCGCCCCTGAATATGCAAGCACTGGCATGCTGAACGAGAGGAGTGACGTGTACAGCTTTGGCATTCTAATAATGGAAATGATCACGGGGAGGAATCCGGTGGATTATAGTCGTCCCCCGGGAGAGGTTCCTATACATACAAAGAGTTTTACTTGATTTCAAATAACTGTTTTTTGGCTGCTCTCGTGTTCTAATGGGTCGGATTCTCAGGTGAACCTTGTTGACTGGCTCAAGACAATGGTTTCCAGTCGGAACGCTGAGGGGGTTTTGGATCCTAAGTTGCCCGAAAGGCCTTCTTCGAGAGCACTGAAGCGGGTCCTTTTGGTAGCTTTACGCTGTGTGGACCCGAACGCTCAAAAGAGGCCGAAGATGGGGCATGTGGTGCATATGCTCGAGGCCGAAGATTTCCCTTTCCGAGATGTAAGTTTCAAAACATCGTTTAAACCTTATCTTCGTGCTAATGGCTACATATGCCTAACTGCACATGCCACTATGTGAACATGTGATTCTTCTTTGGCAACGGTTAACAATACACAAGGATTATATAAAATTGAGTCTCGTGAATGTTGTTCAGTTGGGTAGATATCACATTGTGGGTGTTGGTGCCTCGTTTTGATACGTATAAAGCTACCCGTTTTACAGGATCGAAGGGGCGGAAGGGAGCACGTACGATCACATCATCGTGGTGGGAGGGAGATGGAGAAGCACGTGGGAGAAGCGGGCGATAGCAGCGGATACGAGAGCAGTATCCAAACAGACAGGTTTTCATTGAGAAACAATGAAGATTAGTACTGTAGTCAGTAGTCTTATGTAAATACCCTTCATCATGTTCCTTCTCCACGGCTTTGCGTTGTTGTTTACTATATTTATTGTAATAAAATGGATCCAGTTTTCTCAGTGAAGTCTATTTCAAACTCTTTTAGGGAGCACAAAAGTAGGAAAAGAAAAACAGAGACTTAATCACGAGTGAGCAAAATACCCTAAATACGAATAATTAAAGTACACCACATCAAAATATTAAATTTTCGCATCAAAAATTGAATTTTTGGTTCGGTTAACATTGGTTTTTATAGAACCAAAAAACTAAAAATTTAAGTATAATACAGTAATAATTACTCAAAATATGAGAAAGTTACTACCTTTTTAATATTCTAAATAAATCCAAAGGTAGCTGTTTTTGGCCGTTTTTTTGAAAAACGACGGTGAGATAATCCAATTTCGAGAATGCCCAACCTGTTACCCATGAAATAAGGTTTCCAAAGACTCTTGTAGTGGTCAATTATCACGAGTAACGAGAAAGTTATGGCCTTTTTAATATTCAAAATAAATCCAAAGGCTAGCTGTCTTTGGCCGTTTTTTCGAAAAACGACGGTGAGATAATCCAATTTCGAGAATGCCCAACTGTTACCCATGGAATAAGGTTTCCAAAGACTCCTGTAGTGGTCAATTATCACGAGTAACGAGAAAGTTATGGCCTTTTTAATATTCTAAATAAATCCAAAGGGGCCTTTGGCCGTTTCTCGAAAAACGACAGAGAGATAATTCAATTTCGAGAATGCCCAACTCGTTACCCATGGAATAAGGTTTCAAAGCCTCTCCTGGAGTGGTCAATTATCACGAGTAATCGAGAAAGTTATGACCTTTTCAATATTCTAAATAAATC